>NC_047129.1:12351528-12464028 GCF_009829125.3 Periophthalmus magnuspinnatus | reverse complement strand
TTAGTATCATGACACTACTCACATCACAACAGGTTACATGCCATATCAATAATAGGTTTTTGGTGTGAACGTAAATATAACCAGTGCTTCTAATGTTGAGGCAGAATATGCTGTGACCCAGATAGGAGGTACACAGTGGTCACTTGGGGCAGAACATTGTCCAAGTAGGTCAGGGCTTCCTCCTGCCTCAGTGACTGCCACTCAGGTGCCACACACCTGGAAACTTGTGATGAATTAAACACAAACCAGATGAAACAGGTGCACCAGTGTACAATATATCATCATGCAGCATCTATGAACGAAAGAGAGTGAAGTGTAAAGAAACACAAGTTTTTGTTTTTTTGTTTTGGTCTTTAGTAAAAAGAACCTTCTGTGCTAGCTTTTATCTGTTGCATGTAGTTGCACCTTCTGCTGCTGATGTTGTAAATCTGAATTTGAAATGGATGCCAGACTTTGAAATAAACATTTATGAACATAGATGTTTTCAAGTCAGTAAATTATTTTGTCAATTTTATAATTATCATCTGGATGAAATTTTCTCATATTGATATGGGAATGTATTTGCCATTAGTTTGCTGTCAGAACATTGTAATTGCTCTCTGAAACTGATGTGATAAAGCACAAATTGTGCAGATTGGTTATAAAAACATATAGTATGTAACATTTGTTTTGCAAATTTGACAAGGAACACATTTTTTATTTTATAGACAATTGGATCAGAGCATCTCTAAAACAGTTGCTGTAGGTGAATCAGTATCTAAAAGCACTGGTCCAAAGAAGAATTAGTAGTAAACTGGTGACATGAGGTAATTCACGTAGAGTAATTGCCTGTGCTATCCAACATCAGCAAAGTTTAGTCTGGTACTTCATATTAAGATGTGACCACCAATAATAATAGGCGGTGGTTTTACAGTGGTTCCTAATCATTGCTGCCACTTTATCAAATGCTCATATAGGAGTCTCTATTGAAGCCCTTGTTTACATTCAATATCTTAAGCTTCGGTATGGATCAAAGGAGCCCCTGTTAATCACCAGTAGAGAGACCTCATCGATGTATCGACTTTGTAAAGAAGTACTTAATGGTTAAACAGCCACAATGTCTCTGACTAAGTGTAGGGCTGTGGGCGACTTCAGGAGCACACAGTGAATGTTGAATTTTCAGGAGCACACAGTGAATGTTTAATTAAGTCTTATACGTATGTGTGGGTCCTTAGCTTGGAAGGTGAAAAAAAGCAAATACCAAACATGAAAGTGATGCATTGTACAGACATGGCTGATTGCCTTTCTGGCATGGCTTATCACTCACGTGTTTGTAATATATTTATTATTTGTTTCATTAGTTCATAGAAATGATCAATTACAGGAGATGTAGTCTGAATTAATCCTGTGCTGACGCTAATCGTGAGGAGAAAATTTGAAGCAGTGCATCATCAGTCATCGGGCTCCACTACAGTCCAGTCTGCAGAAAGGCCCTCTCCCCAACCCATCCCATGCACCCACCCACACACACACACACACACACCCCCACACACCCACACACACCCCCACCCCCGCACGCACGCACACACACACACACACACACACATACTCGCACACACATTATCTTTAGCATTTATCATGTATTGAAGTGCTCTGTAGTGATGCCAACTTGTCATATATTCTTTGTCATAACATTCAAATCAATCATGAAACTAATTTGTCATTTTTTGCACACATTTATATTTTTCACATTTGTATTATATATTAGAGCAATATCAAATACTACTGCTCACCGTCCTCCAGGGTATTGTCCTACACCCCCTAAGAATTGCTAACATTTTAGTTTTTGGTCCATGTACATTCATAAATGACTGGGCTAGGTCAAGTAACTAGAATACACTGGACTGTGCTGTATTGACTGTCAGGGGTTAAGTAAATGTCACTTTTTGCCATAAGATGTGATGGACAGAAGCTTGTTATAACTTATGATTGAATGCAACACCAAGTATAATGTTATGATAAAAAGTATAAGACAGTTAATACATACATGAATTTGTACTGACACTTATCTGACCGACAAGGTTGCTTGCTACTCAAGACCTTGGCTAGACATTTTGGAGTAATTAAACCAAAATAGAATATGAAATGGAGCGTGAAGTAAGGGTCAGTAGGGGGAGCCGGTGGGAGACTGTGGAGGTGAGTGAGCTCCCACAGAGGGCTGGTCCTGGGACTGTGTTGATCCATAGTGAATTTAAGAAATATGTGATGAATATCATTTCATAAGCAGGTCTAATGGGCAAATGGTTAAATATTTTGGCCCTGATCACCTCCCCTATGGCCTAGCTCATTGTCTCTCCTCAAACATGGTTCCTCTCGTGCCAGTGTCTGCAGTGCAAATGCTGAAAACCCCATGCGTATAGAAAAGATACATGTAATTAGAACTAATCCTGTGCTTATTTGTACAGTGTACTCATGCATGCTGGGACATTGCTGATGCCGCATGTTTAAACAGCAGCAATTAATTTTAATTTTATTTTGTATTTATTTATTTACCAAAGAGCATTTTGTTATTCACATATGCAAAGTAGAAAAACATGGGCAGTACAGGATAGGCAAGAGATTGTTTTATAGTAATGGCTTTTAAACAGACAATGACCTATAAAGGGCAAGTTACTGTAACAAGAATAACAGTGAGAGTATTTCATCGGTCTGTTTTGATTTACTTTATTAATAATCTAATTTCAACCAATACTGAACTAATTCTGAACTATGTTACTTAAGGAGAATTTCACTGATGTTGATTTTTGTTGTTGGTAGTTTCTGTGTTTCTGTGACTCCTGTCCACTGGTACAAACTGAACTTATGTCCTTCTGCTTAGACGATGTTGTTCTACACTTGTGTGCCATTTCTCAGCTCGGCACTCAATCAGCCAGACCCCTATAGTAACGACACGTACACACAAACGCTCCACAGGGGAAGTGACATGGCTCTGAAGGTCAGTGGCTCCAAACAGACCCGTATGATTCTCTGGGGTCCTAATGACTTTCACTCACCCTGCTCACTTTTCACTTTCACTTTGAAAACACTAGCCATCGGTTTGCACTGCGATAATCCATCTATGTGTGGTCTCCGCCAGAGCTGAAATTACTGCCACAAGGGGCATGCAGTCAGGGACAAGGAGAAATTATTCATGCATTGGCTAAGAACTTTTTTTTCCTTGGACTACTGTACTATACACTGGCCTTCTTATTTGTGCCTTGCATTTTCGTTAGCAGTTCAAATCTGTTCTTCTGCAGGTCCTGATGGGAGTGGTTGTTTGAGTTTTTTGAGTTATTATCTGAAAACCACCAGGCCTTTCTCCTTTATGAGTAACTGTTTTCCTTCAATTGTCAGTCACTGAATAGAGTGGATTGTGATCAGTAGTTTCAGTGCTTTAATAACATATGTTTGATTTGCCGATTACTCATCATATATTTGTGCATTAAAGTATCCGAACATGTACCTAATAAAATGGCCAGTCAATGTACACTTTTGTGAATGGAAGTTTTAAAAATGTTTATTTGCTTGGCAGTGAAATAACAACAGAACAAGTTAGGGAAATTGTGAATGGTGGCTGGTCAGTGTTGTGCTTGTTCCAAAGGTTAATGAGGTAGTTGCTTGCTCAGAGGAGAGGAGACAAGCATGCTCTTTACGGAAGAGGGGGCGTTTCAGGCCCAAGGGCCCATTGTAATGACACCCCTCAGATCTCATTATCAGCCTTATTGATTGGTCATGGCCACCTGCCCCTCCACCCACACAGACACAAACAAGCAGGACTACACCCAAAATTGTCACTTTATGCATGTTCAGGGATATAGTTATATGTTTATATCATTTTGATTACAAGTGTAGTATTGAGCATCTGCTGTATGTGTAATGAAGTTTAATGAGAAAGTAATGCACCATAAAACTAGACTGTAATTTTTATGTACCAAATTTATTGACATTGACACATTTCAGTTCTACAACTCAAGATGTTGGAAAGGGTCCCTGGGTGCTCCAACTCTTGACAGGTTGCACCAGTGGCACTGAAGGATTGGTCGAACGCAGATCACAAATTTCCTCACTGACTCCATAAAATGTACTATAACCTAACTAAAATCTACAAAAGGAAAGGCACACATACTTTGGATAATATATATTTTAGTGAAGACTAATCTTTACTTAAAGGCCACTAATATTTGCATAGCCTATGGAAAAAGTAGAGTAGCCAAAGTAGTCCAAACAAGCAGCTAGAAAACTCTATGCTGGGATTTTTTCTTACAATTAGGCATATAATTATAAAAGATAGATTTACACTCAAGCACATTCTAGGAAATTCACTAATTCTCCATTTACATTTTAACAGTCACTTGGGAGAACGACATAATCCATATCTGGAAAGCACTTTGGTACACCCACATGGCCACTTCAAAACACAGAGACATTTTTATACCCCTAATGTGAAGCTGCCATTTTGTTCAGAGAGAAAATGGCTTTAATTAAACGTAGCGCCGTGATAATAGATGTATGTCCTGCTGGGCTGTCAGAGGGCTAGCACACGTCTCCACGGCGCCCACACACCATCAGCGGAGGAAGCACAGTCACAGCACTCACTAATGCCTTCACTTTGCATTTTTAACTTACCTTTCTCCTCCATCTAGAACTGAGACTAAAACTTAAGAGTGTTTGATTATTTTTTTTATCAGATCATTCTTACCATACCTAAAAGTCTCATATGAACAGGTGTTTTGCTATGACACTTGAAACAATACATCTGGTTCATCCTGTGTAATATTCTGTGTCCATATCAAATAAATAAATAAAGGATACATATTCTTTCTATGTATTTGAGCTTGTGACTAACCACTCTAACTTGTGGGTGGAATGGATTAAGAAAAATAAAATAGTAATGCCTCTATTAATACTTCATTTTTACCAGTTTTGTAACTTATATATACTAATGAATATAATAATAGTAGTCAGAATAGTAAGTTCATAATTAAGATTCATTGTGTTACCCCTAAAAGTAAACAGATAATAAAAATATGTACTGGCAGTTCCAAATATGTGTGGTGCCAAGTGGCGTTTTTGGTTTGAATATTACACAGCATGTTTTAGTGTATAGAGATGAGCGTTGTGATTGGCTGAGAGCCTTGGGGGATGCCAAAGTGGGTGGGGAGTTTTTAGAGTCCGCGCCTGCCTCCTTGTGTTTCTCAAAGCAGAGCTATACTCAGCAGCAGCAGCCGCATCAGTGGAGGAGGGACGAGAGAGAGAGACCCACAGAGCAAAGTTTAAGGCAGCCGACATATACTGGAGCCAAGAACAACTATTGAGGAGGTAGGTTAGTAACATATGCAACGACTTTTACATTGAAAGTTTGTGATTGTTTGATTTTGTAATCTGCACCTACCGGTAAATGTCAAAAGATTATTGAGAGTATTGCAAGTTGTTTTCAGGACAGCTGTCTAATGAGAATCAGGAAATGTCTGAATGTAAACGCTGTGACGCTTACTAGGTATAGGATCAGGAAAGAGCTGAGTTATCAGGATCTTTATGATAGTGTGGCTATTTTTGCGCAAGGTGATGTTTTTGACAGACATTTCCTGCATTCAATTTATTTCTAGAAACATACATGACGCAATTTGAGACCCTTTCAAAAACTGCTTACTGTGATTTATTTGAAAGCACCTCACCAGGTTATCACATCATGGACCAATGTGCCATGAAATTACTTTGACAATGCATTTCCCTCTCCTTTTATCCCCAAGTGAGACACCTTCAGAAATATGGAGGAACTTATCAATGTTCTTCTTCTCAAACCCCATAGGTCATCAGGACAACATATATAAATACTGTACACCCAACAGCCAGTCAGTTCAAATTAGAGCTGTCATTCAGGCTGGGAATTACATTTTCCTTTTAATATTTTTGGATGTCTGCTTTGCAAATCATTGCCATGAGTTGAGCTTATGATTGCTATTCCACTTAAGGGTAATGTGATCTGGTTGCTGGCCTGAAAGGTGTGGTCCAGCCAATGCCACTGCTTTTCTGAAATCTGTGCCAAGGGCTGGATGTAGCACAACCTTCTTCATCCGTATTGTCTCAGATAACACTGACAACTGTTGAATAATAGAGTGGCCTTGTTAATGGTAATGAGTAATGTGGGATTAGGATCTGGGATCATCACATGCAAGCGCTCAACTGCAGAGGTCTGGAGCTGGCCTCAAACCAGTTTGAGATCACACGTTCAGTTGAAAGAGATACTCAGAGGAGAATGGGTCAACAGCTTAACACAGAGAGAGTTGTGTTACAGTATACATAGCTTAAGGTTTATTTACAAGAGGGTCAAACTGGACAAACTTGTCCAATTTGCATAATTTATAATGTTACATTTGGACATCTTAATTAAATGTAGTTCAATGTTGTTATTAATGTTTCTATTATAGCCTGCAGCAAAGTCACTGTTCAGAAATCAGGACAAATTCAGTAAGTGTTTTTTGCAATTGAAACATGCAGTTTATATACAGTGCTGTAAACGTTTTTTCACACCACAGTAAAAAAAAAGTACCTCTAGTGACATGGCACTCACATATGGTAGATATATACTCCCATGTGACCTCATGATGCTGAATTCTGTTGCCCATAAACGAAACAAGGCATTGTTCTATGTCACCAAGAAGTCCCAGGAAACCATTTTGAAATTGCGTAAAGCAGCTGTTTTATTCCAGTTGTGGCCGTGTTACTGTAATGACAACACCCAGAATAAACAGCTTTGTGCTATTGTTGCACTGATTGACAAGAAGTTTGTTGTTGTCCGTCATGTTGTAATGCTATGTAATAAGAGGAGATAGAGAGGAAAGAGAAAACATATATAGCTATCCCCTCATCAACATGTTCAGTTATATGCTGGATATTCTACTGCTGCAGAGAGTGCAATCAGCTGCTGTCTCATTGTTTACTGGAACTAACCATTATGTACAAGTATATTAATCATTTATAGTGGAGACATAGATGAGTACTGGGCAATATGATGATACAAAAATTTAATCGTGATATGATCTTGTGACTATATGCGTTTTTGATTATATTGTCACATATATGATTCAGTGCTTCTCTGTTTAAAGCAGCTCTGTGCTCAAACACATACTCCTATTGGTCAGTCTCTGCCATTCTCTGATTGAGTGACAGATAGATTTAACCAATCACAGTGAAGTTTGAACTCTGAGAGAAGTAGAAGATAATGTAATGGCACCTATAGAAATACTAACTGGATGAAGTATGATAAAATTGTGATCATGCTCAAAAAGCTCAAAAAAAGTGATATGACTTCTTTTGGAATACGTAATATACATTTTATAATGTTATGACCACCGGCAGCCGAAGTAATTATAACCTAAATATTTGGTTTGTAATTTCCTATTTCTGACAAAGTTAAAGCTGTAAAAGAAAAGAAAATAATTTAGGGTTTAGGGGTGAGCAAAGGGAAACAAAAAATGAATCAGAAATATTGTGTGAGCAAAGAGCTGCATTAGACTGAAAAGAACCAAATTGCATGTTGTCATAGAGATCAGGTCACAATCTCCATTTTTCTCCATGGAGATATTTGATTGATGTATATTCTACAGTGAATATATATATATTTACAAAACTAATTTACTTTACAAGACAGTGTTTTGCCAATAATTCACTTCATTTTAGCGCCATGCTCTATTATAAAGAACCTGCTGTCTCATAAACTGCTCCCTTCTGCTTACCTCCACACTGCAGTAAGACTTCCCTTACCTCCCAGTATGACATGAACCACCAAAAGCAAGTCCTCAACCTTGACTTGTGAAACCATCAATGAAAGCTTAGAAAAGTCTCATCAAATATTCATCCTCCATATAATCTATAGCTCTTTAATAGCTTACAGTGGCTAGGGAATTCCCTTCTTGGTTTGTGATAACCCAGATTCCCATTGACGATATCAAATTGTTCCTGTCTATTCTTGTCTTTACCCCTTTATGATCTTTAAATTAACACCAACACATTTGCTCTGCTCCACTTTAGAAAGGTGATATGTCTTTTACTTTGCCATGACTTTAATCTGTTCATACAGGGCCCCACCAAAGGCTTATTGTTAGTGGGGATCTAAGTATTCAGCATCTCCCTGCTGAGCAAACCTATTTCAGTTCAGAATCAGCATTTTAGGCCCCTGTCTTCATTGTTGAGAACTGAAAGCATCGCTGTATAACAAAAGGTGAAGGGACATCTTTGACAATGGTAACTTTTTCGCTGGTGTTATAAAAGTCGCTAAATGTCAAAATGAATGACATTAACTGTAGTTCCTCTGTGTGGTCTCATTATTATCTGATATAGACCTAGAATGTGTAAGTACAAAGTAAATTAAATGTACTCACTTAAAGGTGAACTAACATTTCTGGTGTAGGGTTTACCACCTCTCCACAGATCTGACCTATAACCTGGCCTAAAGATACTAAGTAATCAAATCAGATAGGCTACCTCATCTAAATTAAAAGAGGTTGGTGGTCTATATGTAAGTATGTTTACAAACTGTTGAAAGCTAATACATTTGGACTTGGCATGTAATCTATCTGACAGTTGTCAGCCAGTTGGCACAGGTTCTGTCCCAGTGGACTTGACTAAACTGCTGCTTGATAGAAAGAAAGTGCTGTCTTGTGACTTTAGTACTGCTGACATCTCCATATCAACCCCACCGCTGAGTATTTTCCCTTCACTCATCTCTTTGACTCCATCCTCTTTATCCTGCTGCCCGATGTGATTGATGCCTGATGACCCCTTACAGTCCCCGGGTATCCTCCGTTCCTCTGCCGCGTCCAAATCAGACGTGAATCACAGGCATTACCATTCTGCTCGTGACCTTTCCTCCTCTTTCCTCCCTGCATCCATCCCTCTCTTTCTGCAGTCTTTTCTTGCCTCATCTTTCATGTGACCGGTTCTCGAGCCCAGTGCTGCTGTGGGCTGCACTGTTAGCCATTGTGACAGCGGCAGGGGGTCCTCCAAGGTGAGCTATAGGACTCAGTGGTGCCTATATCCCCCTTTACCTCCCTCACTGCCTCAGAAATAAATGGTCTCCAACATAAGCCTCCTACAGCCACATATTCATCAACTCACAACTGCCACTTGTGGAGCGGCCTCATTGCAGTGTGAATATTTCATGTGTGTGATTTGTGAATAAAAGATGGAGGAGGGGGAGGACATGATTGGAATGACATTTATTCACCTTGATGGCTGGAAGAGTCAGGGTTTCTCTGGATTGTTTTAAAAGGACTGGAACTTAAAAATAATCCAGTAGCCATGCAAAATCACAAATGGGCAAAAAAACAAGCAATTTAAACATTTTAGAATTCATTTTCCTAACTACTATTGAGAAATATAATGTAAACTCTGGTACACTTATGTCACTTTACCTGCTTTGTATTCTGTCCATATGCTCTACTGTATATAAGCATTATATTTTTACTCTACTTGCAGTGTTAGATTGAAGTGTTTTTTATTGTTATTATTATTTTATCTTGATGTTTAATTGCGATATCTCTTTTCTCCTGCTGTTCTTGAACTATTTGTTTCTCCATTGTGGGATAAATAAAGATTCTATTATCTTATCTAGAAGCGAACTCTGGCCATAACAGTCCAGTAAAAGACATTGTTATTTTGGTGAATGTAGATTACTATTGAGAGTTTCAGTCGATTTTAAGAGAATTTAGGCATTTTTACCCGAGGAAGGGAATGTAGTATTTGTAACTTCTTTTCAAAACTATCTTGAACTTTCTAGAAGGAACAATGAAATGAATTTATTGACTGCCCTAGCTCAGCGTCCTCAGAGAAACTCATCCAGTTTTTGATTGATTACATTTATAGATGTGTCTCATCATCTAAGTATTTAAGGTTCTCTGTCATTTTGGCTCTGATGCGTTTACTTCTGAACACCATTATTTGCTAAATAAAATGTGAAAGAGGTGCTCATATATGTCACCATTATGCTCTGAAGGTGCTCTTGTGGTGGGCATTTACCCCTGATCTTAAGGCCTCATGAATAAATGATGCAGGAGGAGCTGGACATGATTGCAGTGACAGTTTCATTCAGGTGGATGGGTCAGGCTTTAGAGGGACTTCCAAAACTGCAGTGGCACAGAGGGGCTGATGGGAGCGATGGCCACATATGACAGAGGTAATTAAAGCCTGGATAAAAAGAAGCGAGAGGAAAAAGGTGGTTACTTGTGCAGCTTGTCCGCAGAACTGCATCATGGGTCTGTCTGGAAGCGACGAATGTGTCTCCGGCCTGTGTGGCTCTGAGTCAGCCCCAAGGTGCCGTAAAAAACAGAAGAAGTGAAATTTAGAGACCGCAAAGTCACGACTGAAAGTAATAAAACTCAGCCTGTGCTTGAGCCTTTTTATAGTGCTAAAATACAGCCCATTGATTCATTATGTGCAGATGTTATATTACAAAGATATTACCTCATAATGTGAGGTTTTCAATTGCCTGTTACATCACTTTGAAGCAATAAGGGAGGTCGTGAGTAGTCAGTCTGTCTCTTCAGTTTATATGGTCATGGCTACAACATAAAAATATAGCTATGCTGTTTTGAGTGTGTGTTTAATAGTTCTTAGGGACAGAGGTGTGGTACACATAGAAGAAAGCAAGGAAATGTAAAATGTTTATGGTAGATAAAATGCAAATATCTCCAACTCTGATTATCAAAATGTGCACTATTGAGGCAAACGTGCTTCAACCCAATACTGACCTCATGTGGCTGTCTTGCAATGGAAAACAATAATGGAGAAACCATGAATCCTGACATCCTTGAAAAAGGAAGCAGATGTGGCACTGAAGCCTGAAATATGTTGACTGAGAAAACCCTGCGTGTTGAAGTGAGCGTCTGACAGAACGATAGTTAGATGGAGGGCCGCTGCACAGATGGAACTGCTCAGATGCAATGCTGCAGTTTCACAGGTGGTGCTAAACTCTATTTTTCTCTCCGTCTCTAACTCCATCACTTTCTCATCTTTCCTGCTCTGAGCAAACGGTTCTTGCAGAGGTGGACTGTAAGATCCATACATCAAACTGATGAAGGAGGAGCAGTGAGGAATGTTTGTTGATGATGAAAAATTGGTTGGGAATGGTCAAATACCAAATGCACTGGCTTCTAATGCCTATTTCACACCTTTCTGTTAGCTTATATTTCAAAAGGCTGGTTTGCAATTACCTCTTTTTGAGTTTCACAAATACAAGCGTCACCCTGAGTCTGGCAGACAGTGGACGTCATTTTATACCACATTTCAGTACTACTGTAATAAAATAAGAATTATTTGCAATTACAAAAATATATACTATATTATAAAATGAAGTAATATATAGTTTCCTCGTCTGAATGTCCTATATCAATCTTCATTAGAGGTAAAAGTGTTGCCACAACATTTTCTCTTGGCATACTGAGCCTATATTTGGCCTCCTCTCATTAGCCTCTTTTCCACTGGCATGGTTCGCTCGGAGCCACTTTGGCGTGGGCCAGTTAAGGGGGATGGGTGCAGGGAGCATTTCCTTTACAATCGGCTCAGGTCGCTTTGGGCGTGACACAGGAGACATACCCAGCAAGACACAAGCACCAAGACACAACAACCAAGACACACCCATCAAGACACACCCAATGACGTAACATAGGTGCTAAAGGAGCATCAATGAGCAGCCACAAAGGTGCTGTTTATGAACAGAACAGAGGCCACTGTTTTCCAGCCTCAAGCGTCAGAAGCAGGTCCGTAGAAGGACACTGCTGTTACTGGAGCCACGTTGAGCCCAAGAGTTTGGTCTACACCACAGTACGAGATGGTGATATGTGACTGCCCTGTCATGAGACATCCCTCACCACGTTATTGATGATTGTTTATCCAAGAAATGTCTATCCTTACAAGGTTCTCACGATTTATGTTTTGCCACGCGTGCACCATTACTTGCATGCTGCTTGTCCTCCAATGACTGCATGGAGATGGAGGCGTGTCTAGCCTCACCCCCCGCGAGCCGGTTCCGGGTCCTGACCTTTTTCTCACCAGACCCACTTGGATGGTAGTGTCCGTGGCTTCAGCAGGCCGCTATGGATCCCTGAAGGCGGGCGGGATGGTTTTATGTTGTGGAAACACTTAGGGTCTGCACCGTACCGGCCCTATGGAAACGAGGCTGATGTTGTACATCATAAACTTTATTTGTCTGTTCACAGCTGTGAATGGAGAAACTGTCAACACTTGAATATCAATAAGGCTTAATGATGGGCATCACTATATCCTCACTGAGGCTATCCACTCCTTTACAGCCAATAGATATATGCACTGCACTGGCAGCATAAACTCTGTTTAAACCACATTAGTATTGAAGCACTCGAACCTGTGAGGTTCTATGTTACCTTTTCCCAAGCTTCAGTTTATCTTTATAAGTAGTGAATTGTAAGGGGTTAATTCAATTCTGCGCAGGCTGTGTCTCAGACGGAGGACCTTTACCTCCATTCCCCCTCGATTTTCTTCCTTTCTTTTGGTTTCAGCAGTCTAATTACTTTTTAGAGAGTGGCCTTAGTCAGGCAATAAATAATGACAAATCTAAGCTGTCTCTGCACAAACGCTGTGTGACCTGGTTTTGGTGGGCAAAGGGGGAAAAATAATAGATTAGAAAACATTTATAATACCTTATTCTGTTAATAAACACAGCATGTGTCATACTCGGGAATAGGCATATTGGCATAATACTAGATTCAGCCTTATTTTCGATTTGGCTAACAAGATATAGAAGGGACTTAGGCATAGAAACATATTGACTGCATACTAAAGTAAAAGTAAAATATAGACTCACTACATGATCAGTAAAAATCCAATAACTAGAATAATCCCATATCCCAATAATTAGATCTGACTTTTCATGTACATGTATCAAGCATGGCCCATGTCAGTTAATCAATGCATTTTTTGAGTAATTGTTGCTTTTAGAAGTGCAATGAATTTCAAAATAACTATTTTGATCTTTAAAATGTTTTCTTTCATTTATCTTGTTGCCACATTTTTGCATACTTTTTCTTGTTAAATCCCATAAACGTGTGGGGAAAGATACCTGATTACCTACGTGACCTTTAAGTAATCTTACCACTCCAGAAATTAGATTATGATCAGAACTGGTCTGATGTGGCAGTCTGTTAGAACCATAGTATCCTTAGACCTCACAATGATAACATGCCCCCATCAGAAACTTATATTTTCCCCTTTAACCCATTACTGACCTTCCCAGAAAATGTAATGCATTCGGTAACATCATCCAACAAATCAAATAGCACAGATAATATGTGGATGCAATTTTCTATTTCGCTGTCTGTCGATTCCCCTTATAAAATCAAATTCAATTATATTTTATTGTATCTATAGTTTATTGAGTGATGGGTGGATGGAGTACAGTCTGTGCAGAGAAAAAGAAACTCTTGCTTTCATTTACCCTGATGAGTTCTGTCAACATTATCCTGACCAGTGGCTGTGTGAGTGATGACCATGGTTTAAACATCGGTCAGTGTTCATGCGTGTCCTTTTGTGTATGTGGATGTAAATGAGGTCCATCTTGTGTGAATGCCTGCTGTTTCTGTCCATTTAAAGAGCTTTTGATGAAGATTGATGGGAGCAACCTTCATCTCAGGGCCACTCCGCGCTTTAAGGAAATGCCAGGTTGAATGGAGTGATACGATCAGAGAGATACAGTTTAGTTTAGTTTGTTTATTATTGTGTCTTGCATACAAAGAATGCCGAGCCCTTAAATGGGCTTATAAGACACCATTAACAAAAATACAATAGTCCAGACGTGTGTGATACAACAAACAAAAACAAAAAGAAAACAAAACAACAATAAACTCATTTAAACAAACTCATTTGCCGCTTCTTCCAGGCTTTACATAAAAATAAAACCAACTTATAAACATTAGAATTAAACAACCACTTCATTTTGCTGTCATCATCACACCAGAACATTTCAGGACATTGAGTGAACATTTCAACAAATAAAGGATTTCTAAATTCATTATAAAATGGACAATGCAACAGAAAATGAGCTTCACTTTCTACTTCGCCCAACTCACATAAACCACAAAGTCTTTCTTCTTCAGGGGTTTGAGAGAATCTCCCAGTTTCTAAAGCCAGGGAAAGGATCCCTGTATGTAACTGTGCCATCAATGATCTTTGCTTCCTACTCAAATTTGCTCTGACATAGAACTCAGCCTTAAACGTATCTTTTAATTGAATGTATGTTCGCAACTTGGGTTTAGCCAAGATCCCATTCAGCCACTGCTCTTCATAATTAGACATCAGTTTTGTTCTTATTGTGCTTATGCTACATGACAAATTATTATGAAATACATACTGAAGTTGTGCTTCAGCAAAAACAGCCCGTAGCTCTGCTGCCCAGGGTGACTTGGGCTTACTCCATACAAAGACCTTTTTTAAAACTCTATCATCAGGTTGATTAATAATTCGATTCCATAATCTGGAGAAACAAATTCTGTGTTTCTGTAAAAGATTTAGAGACCAGGTATCCTCCTTGGAAGTTGATGCCAAATAGCAGTGGGTGTGTCAGTAGTTTGTTGCAGTATCACAATAACAATATCCAGACAATATTTTAACAGGAATGTGCTAAAATGTACTTGTAAATGACTTTAAATGTATTTGGGTTTTTTTTAATTATAGACTATATACTTGATATTAATGTTGCATATCCCCACAACAACAAAAGCGATATTGATTGCTGAGACTTTTCCCAGTTTGACTTGAAGCAGTGAATTGCGTATACTCAGCAAGCTTTCTAATCAGTCTGAAATCATTTAATTGTTCAAATGTAGTTAAGGAAACATTTGCTGGGCTGACAGACAAACCTCTAAAGGATTTCATCACAACAGCTAAGTAACATACACAGTGGTCATAAAACAGATAGGGCCAGGCAATAGTGATTAAAATGCATGTTCATATATTTTTAAATGCTAAATGATATTATATATTCTTGATGGAAGTAATAGAAGCAGCAGTCAGAGCTCTTTTTCATATGATCAAAACAACAATTTAGATTCAATTTTTTGATGGAATTGTAGGTGTCTTACTGGTAGGTTATCTAACAGATCCTTCTCGTCTCTTGTGATGTGTGTCAGTATCGGCTGAATCCCTGTCCTTGAGAAGTTTCAAGGTACTGACCTATTTTTTGAATTCCCACTACACATACACAAACACACACTGAGAGTGTGTGTCAGCTCCCAGGTGTGTGATCGCTCTGCCAGGCTATGTCTGACTGCAGTGCCAAGAGACAATACTGATGAAGCAGTGGACAGAAAACTTTGAACTCCAAGTGACTCCAAAACACTGTACAGGATAAACATATGACAGTGGTAAAGCAGAAAACAGTAGTTGGAGCCAGAACAATGCTCTTAGTTTCTATACTGTGGTAGGCTACTTTCTGGAGAATGCCTCAAGGATAGGCTATATATGGTTATATTTACTTA
Source organism: Periophthalmus magnuspinnatus (assembly GCF_009829125.3). Lineage (NCBI taxonomy): Eukaryota > Metazoa > Chordata > Actinopteri > Gobiiformes > Gobiidae > Periophthalmus > Periophthalmus magnuspinnatus. Next base: position 12,448,504 of record NC_047129.1, on the reverse strand, counting down.
AAAAATGCACTTATTCAGGCTGGCCTTTGACACCTAGTTTCTATTCTACTACTAGTGGTATTTAATTCATGCTCTCTTGTCTTGTTTTATTTGTATTTTGTGAAGTACATTGTGCACTATTTTGCAATTACATTTTGTTTTGATTAAGCTGTTTTTCCACCCTCATCTGTACATTTGCATTTTGAACTTCGCCTGAACCCTTGTTTGTAAGTAACCCCTCAGTAAGTGACTGCTCCACTCAGATGGATGACTGCGCCAGAATGCTTTGTGTACAGTGTCCTTGATGATTTGAAATGTAACCCGGCGCTACATGAGCTGTGAATGTAGATTATTCACGAGCTTCCCAATCATTTCCTTGTCTTTCCTTTCGGCATGTGAGGGGTCAGACGATGGACAGACAGCACTAACAGTAACAGTGCTCTGATGGATTGACAGCTGTAATGGCAGAGAGCTGTTTATAATGATACATTCATTACTTCTAATGTGCTGGTAATGACGTTAAAATCAGATTACTAATTGAGAGTCATTACAGGAGATGTGTTACTCTATGTGGATATTAATATGTGGAAATACTTGTTGAACATGAGATTGTATTTTTTGTTAAGGCATAAGAAGGAACTATTAAAGTCATCATTGTTCATTTTACAGATAATTAATACTGAAGGTGAAATATTTTTATGGTGGAAATTTACAAGTGCACTATGTAACAGACTCCAGAAAAGTTACATATCAGTCAATGTATGTTGTAAAGCTCGTGTCAAAATCACAGTGGGCAGTCCATTACTAATCAGGTTTTGCTTGTGTTTTCAGGGGCTGATTTAACTGGAGCTGCGACGTACTACATCTTCTGGATTGGAAGCTGCAGCCAGACTGATGCTCTCCCATCTCTACAACAAAAACTACTTCTGACTAACAACTCAGCCCAAATGATGAACACTGAAATGCCCTCTTTTGAATATCCCGCTCATTTTATTCATCTTGTTACTTGTCAACTGATATTGTTTTAACATCCCAAAAGGACAGTGGAAAAGAGGGCTCATTTAAGCACTTGACTGCTCTGACCCTCAACTTGCCAGATAAAAAAGGTAAAAGTTTATGTGTTTTACAGGAGACCAGAGCAAGGTAATGCCCTGCTTTGTATTCACCGTCATTGATTCGGTGACCTTGTGATCCACACACAGACCTATGCTTGTACAGGCAGAAGGGACACACTTGCTGCTGCTGCCGGTTCTTTCACACATTTATTTGTAACATACAAATCAGGAAATGCAATGTCCCTGAACCAGCTCTGCTGATTGAAACCCATCTGTGATCCATTAGCTCCCTGTAGAGGGCAGCAGCCTTGGCCACAATCACACACTTGTTTGTCCCAGCAGGAGCTTTTTCTGCTCCTGTCTGTCCATAGTGAAGATGATCCCTGGTGTGGCAGTGTGACCTGTATACCCCAAATAACAAGCACCCCAGGGTTACCCAGCTTCATCAGTCTAGAGACTGTCTATGTTTAACAACAGATTGAGGTGAGACTGTCAAATTGTCAGGGTAGATTAAGGGCAGGCCTGTCCACTCTTGTCATCACAGACCTATATATGTAAAACTGACCATCATAATTAAATTAATTAAATAAATCCTGTAATATATCATAATATCCCATAGTTTTTGTTTCCATTTTAAGATTAACTTCTCAAATTTGGTTTGATAAAATAATAGTATCTCATGAACACATTTTCCTTGTTCCCCACGCTCCCACCGAACACTCCCACACTCCAGTCAGTGTGCAGACCGTGCCTGAGGGCCCCGTGGAGGATGAACCATGCCCCCACGTTGGACTATGAGTTGCTGCTGTCCCCAGCCAGCTCGTCCTTGGGGGGCAGCTCTGGAGGGGGCAGCAGCAGCCCACCAGTAGCCCTGGTCGGGGTGGACAATGAGCAGCGCACGGCCTTGGCCTTCGTAGGCCTTCTCATGCTGTTCCTCATCTTCCTGCTGGTCAGGTGCTTCAGGATCCTGCTGGACCCTTACAGCCGCATGCCTGCATCATCCTGGACTGACCACAAGGAGGGGCTGGAGAGGGGACAGTTTGATTATGCACTTGTGTAACATAGACACATTTATGAATACTCTTTGACTCTGAGGGTTGACTAGGTAATAGTTTAGGTCTTACTGCAGGGGAAATTACTTATTTATAAAGACATAGGAATTAAGAGAGCCACAGAGTTCTGCAATGGACAGAGCTTTTTGATGAAGCTGCCTTAACTTGTAACTTTACAAAGATGTAGTACACCCAAATGCCACATCAGGGCAACATTCAAAATGAGTTTATAAACTACAGTGTGTCATTCTGGCCCTGCACTTCTTCTGCGGTCATCTTACTGACTTTTTTGCCCCTTTAAAATAATAGGACACACAAATGTGCTAAATGCTTATTAGAAACCTCAGACGCTCACGTTTGAATATTATATTTAACTGAAGTGTTCAGATGCTTCCAACTGTTTGAGCTTGTAGTTTGTTTTCATCTAATTTTGTCTGTGTATCTCTGTGTCTAAACTGATAAGCCATATTGAACTTACTGTTATCTCTTGTAGAGTCTATGTCACATGGTTGTAAACTTGCTTTATTCAGCCTATCAAGTGTGCTGCTAACAAAGCAAATTGCAACCTTTCTGTAAAACAAAGCTTTATTTTTCTACCCTGAACTCCAGTTTCGGAGCCTCTGTTTTGCTATGTCTTTGTCCTTTAATAGTGTGTAGGTTTTGGAGCTTGTAATGCAGCCACAAGGGAGGCCAGAATTTGCTCTTATATGTGATTTGTAACTTTTTTAAGATTATTGCTTTTGATAAACTGACTGGAGTCAGTGTGAATTAAAAAGATATTTATCATTAATATGTTTGTATTATTGTTACCACTATCCAAAATATTAAGGATTTTTTACCCCACTTGGTACCCATGTGGCAATACTTAATATAAATTGATGATTTTGACATAATAGACCCAAAGTAACATTTAAAAAAATTGAACCAACAGTACTTTATTTTCATTTACGTCATTGGACAAAAGTAACATTGAATCCTATTTTACAGACTGCAGTCATTTTTGGTTAGGTCTAAGCACAGATGAAGGCTGATTGTTTTATTGCCTGGGAAGTTGTGCTTTAATGATTGTCACTGAAGATTTTTGTGAGATCATTCTTGTCTTGTTATTAGTACATGATCTGGATATTTGAATGACAACAGTGTTTCGAGTGGCACTGAGGCAGAACTGCCTTTTTAAAAAATAGTGGCAAATAAAATAAATTGTAAAAGATACAAGTATACAAAGGTTCCCAGGTTAGAAAGTGGATATAATGAATAAAGTCTGTGAAAGGCTGTGAAACAGTGCAGCAAAAGTGTTCTTAGAAACAGAGGTTCTCGCTGTAGTCAGTCAAGTTTCCTTTTGTAAATGAGAAAGTAAAAATATCAAATCAATAACAGGAATGTTAATAATACAGATGGTTTAAGAAGCAGTGGTTTTACATGAAATTGTGAAAACATCACTTTTTGGTCTGGAAAGAACAGTCAACAAGAAATCTCTGAGTGAATTTTGGCATCCTCAACATTTAAAAAATCTACATTTTCCTTAAAAAATATACAATTTAATTTTCAAAAAGCAATTCTGATAATTGTTTTCAGCACTGAGACAAAACAGACACATAATAACAAAAAGTAACAAAACACTTTTGCAATCCAGATTCAAGACTGCACTTTTCTTTGTACAGCGTCAAAGGTTTTATTTAGCACCTTTTTTTCTCTTTGAGAGAAGAATCTCAAGAAATGACCTGACAGATGAGGTTAGGTGTCCACCTGTGCATGCCCTCAGAGAGTATAATGTGATGCATTACCTGTGGTTAGCTGAGGTAATGTTACACGTACATGTACCTTAAAGACTGGACGTCACTGTATGTGTATGTTGTAAACAAGGCCTGTGCCAGTCAGAGCAGCTCAAACACTTTGGCCTGGAATCAGTGCACCCTAAGTCTTGATCCCTTAAAGGATAAATACAAAATGCAACCTGGTGTCAGATATTTTTAAAACCTAAAAGCTATAACCCGCTGATGGCTCTGCTGGGACACACTAGCACCTTCTTCAGTTATGAGTTTAAACACAGCGTCGCAGAGCACACAACACGATTCACACTAATCCCTGCTCACGTCACAGAAGAATACAGCTACGAGTTATGAAGGATTGGGTAATGTCCATGTACAAACAGACGAATATTAAAGTAGAAAACACCTGAATTGTCATGTAAATGTTGCAGTCCTTTGTGTTAACATTTCAACAACACATAAAATGACATGCTACAATACTGAGAGGAGAAGCCTGTGCTGATGTCCTGCCCAGTGTTTCTGATGACATTGAGGCAGACAAGTTCTTGGACCACTGATAGTGAGCGTGGCCCTCCACCAGGAGGGAGGTACACCAGGTTTAACTACAATACATAATGTAAAGTGATGTATATCCCAGCAGACATCATGTACAATGAAAGGTCTGGCCTTTGGTGAATTCTTGTGTTATATTTGTAGGACAGATGTAACACAAGGGGGTATGTACTGGTGGACAGACAAACTGTGTTGAGTTATGGTCCAAGCACTTGACCACTCTTGGTCACCTCTTCAGTTTTTTCAGTGAAGATTTGGAGGGGGTATATTAAAACAAAAAACATAAGTAATTGTAATTGCATGAGTGGTGGTAGATGGCTGATTGAATCAGTCTTATATAGCCCTCCTGATGGTGGTATTGGTCCTGAAGGGAGTCAGTCCTGGGCACCTCAGTGCAGGTGGATATGGAGCTTGATGCGCAGAGCATCTCCTATCTCCCCTTGTAGGTAGTCAGTGTCATGCTGCTCCTCCAGCTGGTGTAGCCTGCGTGGGCCGAACAGTCGCAGACTGGTGATGTCCAGCCTGTAGGACCCAGCCGGAGGAAGCTTCTTGCCAAGTCGGAGCACACTCTTCCCATCGTGGCGTTCCAGCAAACGGAAGTGTTCGTTGGTGTTGCCGTGGGTGATGACGTAGCGGACATGATGCTCCAGGGGCTGCAGTGCTGGAAGCAGTTCCAACAGAGGCTCTTTATTTAGCAGGGATGCCAAAGATACATTCATGGGGATGATATCTTGAGTGTCCACACTGGCCATGCTCACAGCATCCTCCTGAAGAACAAAAAATACTTTTTCTGTAAAACTAGGAAATATACAAAGAATAAAATGTGCCAAGTTCAACACAAACCTGATTGAGCTCATTGCTGTCAGTGTTGCGCTTGTGTCGGCCATTCTTAGCTCCACCATTAATCTTACACTCGTAGCATGCCTCTGGTGACAGACTGTCTTCTTCTTCACCCTCAGCAAGCTGCCCAGGGAATCCTGTGCCTGAGATGCAATGACTGGAAAGAACAATAGTAGCAGATAATATAACATACAAATAAAGCTGAAGTAGTAAAACTTAAAACGGTAATCATTGCTGTTTTCCTTACCCTTGCCCAGCTCTGTAGAAACCACCAGGGCATCCACACAAGTACCCTCCATCAGTATTGGAGCAGCCATAACTACAAGGGTTGTTGCCCATGCTACATTCATTCACATCTTGGCAGCCACCACTTTGCTGCTCAAAGTCAAAACCAGAAGGACACACACACTTGTAGCTGCCTAATGTGTTATAACAGGAGGCTGAACCACACACAGTTCCTCCCTGGCACTCGTTTTCATCTACAGTGGGGAAAAGCTATTAGTTTCATTGGTAACAGTTAAGTCAATTGCCTCAACCACCTGAACATGTTTACTGACCAACACATTGGTTCCATTGGTAGTGCTGTACATATCCCTGAGGACAGCCACAGCGGTATCCTCCCATCATGTTTTGGCAGCCGTGTTGACAGCGGTGGTTGCTGCCACATTCATCCACATCTGAGCACAATTTCAACAAAGTTACCAATGGAATGGCATCAACAAACAGGTTTCAAGACTTTTTTCTTTGTTTACCTTCACACTCGATTCCTGAGCTATCCAGTGAGAATCCTTTGCCACATTCACAGTTGAAACTGCCAGGAGTGTTAACACAAGAGGCACGGGAACCACACACACTGCTTTGAGCTGCACATTCATTATTATCTGCACAAAGAAGAGAATGTCAAGGGCTCTGTAAATGTATGATATGAGATCATCTTTTTTGTTGCTTGTGGATGAGTTATTGGTAACAGAGGCAGAATAGGCTGCTCTCTTCCTTCTCTCTCTCTCTGTATTTTTGTACGTTATATGTTGTATAACCCTTAAAAAGACAAATATGCTTTAAATCTCATATCTTTCTAGGTTATCTGCCTGGCACTCCCACAACAATTAGCTCAGTTCAGGGATAATTAGCTCAATTCCCACTGAGCACTCACCAATGCAGGCAGTCTGGTGCTGACTGAAGCCAGGAGGACATTTGCAGGTGAATCCTCCAATAGTGTTGACACAGAGGAACTGACAGTTGTGCTGCTTGGTAGAGCACTCATCCAGATCTGAGACATGGTCAATGGAAGTATATGAGTGAATGTAGTTAAAATGATTCATTTAAAATGTTTAATACAAGCAAACACCACTAAATAAGTATATATTTATTGCTGCTATTATTTCAAGTACTTACCTTTACATGTCTTTCCATCTGGCTGCAGGCTGTACCCTCTGGGGCAGGAGCACAAATAACTGCCCTCAGTGTTCTTACACAGGAAGTTACAAGGCTTTGGAGACAGAGCACACTCATCCATATCTGAAAATAGAAACAGGAATTTAACTCAAGCAATACTAGTACTCAATGTGTTAAAGAATCTTCAGGAAAGAAGGATCCTCACCAACACAGGAGGTTGTGGTAAAGTCTGCTTTGTAACCAATATTACAGTGACATCTGAAGGATCCAATTGTGTTGATGCATTGACCATTCTTACACAGGTCTGGGATCACTAGGCACTCGTTAATATCTGAGAGTATGAAAGTAAGTTAGAGAATTGTTCAGATATTACTGTTATAAACTACTGAAAGTAAAATTACCTCGCCCATCAGTGGTGTAGCCTGGTCCAAGAGGGCACATCTTTTTGTACTGGACAGTGCCAGGGAGTGGGCAGAGCTCACACTGAGTGCCCCATCCTCTGCCGGCGTTACAGCAGCACTCAGACTTAGTCACACTGTTTCTGTTTGTGGATGACTGCTGACACATGGTCTGCAGGGCCTCCATGTAACAGTAGCCTTTTCTGTTGTCTAAAACACACAATGGCATCATTTTTTTTTCTTTTACTTTTCGGAGTTAGCTTGTTTGTTTTTAGTAGCTGAAACTAAACAAACACAATGCATAAAAAATATTCCCTGTTAAAATTGGGGTAATATCTTACCAATGCACTCAGTTCCTGTGGAGCTGGGCTCAAAACCATCATTGCACTCACAGCGGTAACTTCCCACGGTGTTGACACATCTCCCATTCTTACAGATGCCAGGTTTGGCACGGCACTCGTTCAAATCTGGCATTGAAACATAAACAATGTGCATGAATGAATAGTAGTATATAGCAGTATGTAATGGGTCAATTCCACTCACCCATGCAGCCCTCTCCATCTGGACGCCGCTGCATGCCAGGAGGGCAGATGCACATGAATGTACCGATTAGGTTCTTACACATCATGCCCTTAGAGCTACAGTCATCCAAGCCCTCCGCACACTCATCCTGGTCTGCTCAAGATGCAAACAACCAACAGGTAAGTCACTTGATCCAGACACAATATTATATACATATATACATATACATATGTGATTAGCTGACCTCTGCACATGCGATGGTCATCTCTCAAGACGTAGCCAGATGGACACATACATTCATAAGAACCAAATGTGTTGACACAGCGGAAAGCGCACAGCAGTGGGTTATCGGAGCATTCATTTACATCTGACATAAGGAAGGAATAAGGTGAGACTGATCTCAACATATACATCAAGTTTGATTTTGATACTTGCCTTCACAGGTCATCATAGTGCCCGGTTCAAAGCCCTCATTGCAAGCACACTCAAATCCACCAATAACATTGGTGCAGGTCCCGTTTCCACAAGGATTTCCAATAGAGCACTCATCAGTGTCTGCAGGGGGCAAGCAGGGGCAGTTAGAGCAGCTACAATAAAACATGCATGCCTTTAAGTAGCTATTAGCAGTTTCTGTTTGACCTAAATTACACCAAGATGCAACGCAGAATATTAAATCTAGAACTATTGATTTTTTGTATGAGGAAAATGTGTCTACCGCTATTATGCTTTACATCACAGTATATGCTGTACCATAAGTAGTTATCTGACACCTTGCGCAGTAGATGATCTACTCACCAACACATTTGACTCCAGTGTAATCCAGATTGTATCCAAATTGACATTCACAGCGGAAAGAACCATCTGTGTTGATGCAGATACCATTCTGACAGATGCCTGGATTCTCCAGACACTCATTCATATCTGTGGATATAAAATACAGAAGCACAACAATGAAATGGTTTGTTTATATATATATATATATATATATATATATATATATATATATATATATATATATATATATATATATATATATATATATATATATATATATATATATATATATATATATATATATATGTTGATGTGCTGACCTTTACGTGTGTTTCCTGGTCCAGGCAAAGCACCATGGCCAAAAGGACAAAGTGTGTTGAAAGCAGCTGGGGATGCAACAAGAAAGGTCAGTATCATTATTTATATAAATTTGTTGGGTTTAATTAACTTATGGTGTGTATAGTGTTTACCTTCGTTCTCTTGAGGACATAGCTCACAGGGAAGCCCCCAGCCCTCACCAGGCATCTTACTGCAGCAGCATTTAGCCTTTGTTGTATTGAAAGCTTTGGGCACTGAACATTTTCCAGCCTCAAACTTGGTGAAGCAGAAACTCTCTCTGGTGTCTGAAATTTTGGAAACAATAAATCAGGTCTTATTCTCAAGATCCCATTACATTATCTTGATTAGCCTAATGTAAACCAACAGGTCCTCTTACCGTAGCAGCTGCGTTTGTTGTCAGACAGAACAAAGCCTGGCTGGCATGTGCACTGGAAGCTGCCCGGAGTGTTGGTACATGTGCCAAACTGGCAGATGTTGGGCTCGACATCACATTCATTAATATCTGCAGACGGAAATGGTTTAAATAGCACATTTTGTGCTTAGTTTTAAGGCCCAAAATTTAAAACTTTTTTAAACTTGGACTCCAACCTATGCACTGGTCATTCTGAACTTCATATCCAGGGGGACAAATACATCTGAAAGATCCATCCAGGTTTTGACAGGTTCCTGGAGAGCAGGTTCCTGGCAGACTTACACATTCATTGATATCTGCAAAGAAATGGCCACTTAAAGTCTGTCCAAAACTCTGAAAAAGTTCATAATGCTTTAAATATAAAATATTCTCTTACCAACACAGTTTTTTCCATCTGGTGTGTTTTCATATCCTTCCAGACAGAGACACTGGAAAGAGCCCAAGCCATTGATACAATGCCCATTCCTGCACACTTGACCCTGCAGAGCGCTACACTCATCAATGTCTGCAAAATCATATGGAAATAGTCATTCCTGAGTCTGTTGTTGATATCACACACAGTCACAACTATAAAACATTTTGCTAAAGGCATTTTTAGTATTTAGACAGGATTCTCTTCCATTTCTTTATGGCCCAGTCATAGATATATAAAGGTTAGATGGATGTAACAAATGTATCAATGTACCTTGTCAATCATCTGTTTGATATTTGCCCAATAGATTTCATGAGGAAAGGGCAAAATGTATTTCCATAATATTTTAACAATATTATAACTCTTCAGCATACGTCAACCTTTTCAAGGCGCACTAACTACAGTTGACCTTTGTCAGAAGTGATCGATGCATACCCATGCAGTCGTTGTTGTGTGTGAGCTCAAAGCCGGGGAAACACAGACAGTTATAGGATCCCACAGTGTTTTTACAGGTACCATTTCCACATGGCTGTCTGTCGCACTCATCAATGTCTGAAACAACAACAGTACATTGAATCGCTTTCACAAATGTGTACAATATAACGTACATAATGGAGAATGTTTCTTACCCATGCACATGGTTTGATCCAGAGTTGCCTTGAAACCATTGAGGCACAGACAGCGGTAGCTTCCCTGAGTGTCAATGCACTGTCCATGGCTGCAGACATTAGGGATTTCCTGGCATTCATTGCGATCTGAGTTTTAAAAAAGAAAAAGCAATGTTAATTGTGTTCTTTATTTTAAACAATATAAAATTTCATATGTCATGTGAGAAGAGAGTATGAATACTATACATCATGTATAACAGTGTTAATGATTGTTTCAGAGGGAATCCCCATTAGTGCTCGTCAGGCAAAGTGGACTCACCGATGCAGGCCCCGCTCGGAGACAGCTTGAATCCTGGTGAGCATTCACAGCGGTAGCTGCCTGGGATGTTGATACAGTTGGCGTTTCGCTGGCACAGGTTGTCTCCACTGTTACACTCATCAATATCTGCACAACAGGAAGAGGAAAGAAACAGAGCCAATCAATCACAGGCTCTAAAACTGTCGTCTGTGAATGGGCCGTCAGCTTGTGGCCAGTGGGAGGCAAAACATAACGTGGCCATTTTGGCTGTGCTACACTTAGGACAGTAACTAGCACTTTCACAATGATTGAAGGTCCTGGCAGCAGCTCCAAATTGGAGCCACAACACTGATCTTTACAAGGACATAACTCACGTAGGGAAAGGCAGAATTAGCTCCACTGAGTGGACACTTTGTAAAACTGCCTAGCTGGACACTGAGTTTCACAACATACATAATGATTTTCAGAGTCAAGCATGCAATATTATAACTGAGTTTCTATGTTGGATAAAGATTTTTTTACCTTCACAAATGAGCAGGATGTTGTTGTAGCTGAAGCCCATTGGACATTCACAGCGGAAGCTGCCGATCTGGTTGATACAGACACCATTGGCACAGATCCCAGGGATCTCCCTGCACTCATCAATATCTGCATAAAACAATACAGTTGTAAAAAGGAAACTTGATAGAACACAACACTGGTAATTTGTTAAATGCCTACCAATAGGTTTTCCCGTGTGGATGTCAATGATGAAGCCGGGTGCCTGGTTTCCACACAGCAGTTGGTATTCATCTGAGAGGAACAGAAGCAGTGTAAATGAAACTGTGAAACTCAATAGTTTCAATCACAGTTTTGGATGTTGTCTTGGTGATACAACACATACTGGTAGCGGGAGTTGGGCAGGCTTCACAGGGTTTATTCCAGGCCTTTCCAACATTGTAGGCACAGCAGCACATCTTTTTTGTCATGTTAAAAGACAGCTCATTTTCACATGTGTCATTGAAGTTACGGTAACAGACACTCTTCCTCATGTCTAAAACAAAGAAGCAAAACATAGTGAAAAGAGGGAATATATGTCCACAATAGCAACACAACAACACAACTTACCCATGCAGTTGTTTCCTCCATTAACCTGCATGTATTCTGGAGGGCACACACAGGTGTAGTTGCCCAGAGTGTTGTAACAAGTACCAGGCCCACAGATGCCAATGTGAGTTGTACATTCATCAATATCTGAAAAGAATATTGATTAATGACAAAATATTTGTAACTATATACATTTTAAATACATTTATTTTACATGAAAGCCTCTTACCCTCACAGATACGAGTTTCTTCGTTGAGGTAGTAACCTGCAGGACACTCGCACTGGAAGCTGCCAAATGTGTTCACACAGTTCCCACCCTGGCATAGACCAGGTAGCTCCTGGCACTCATCAATATCTACAGAAAAAACAAGTTAGTCAAGAACTAAATTTTAAGTAAATTCTGTTGGCAAAGCAATAATAAATTCAATACCTTCAAGAATAACAGTGATGGGGTTCGGTCGGAAACCCTCTCCACCAGGGCAGAGAGTCTTATATTCAGCTGTAGAAAGACAAAAACATTTTTAAAATAAAAATCTTGATGTTCTCATATATAGTATTTGCAGCTGTTCAGCGGCCTTACTGGAGTTGGAGGGTGGGCAAAGTTCACATGGATTTCCCCAGGCTCCTCCCAAAGAGCAGCAGCAGGAAGCTCTGGTCACCCCCACACCAATCTCTGCACTGCACGAGATACCCCCATCTCCTCGAGCCAGGACGTCAAGGAAGCAGTTACCAACACGAGTATCTGGGAATATTTACATGATTAGTGATTCAGCACAGATTGCAAAAAAAATAGTAATTAAAGATTTATGAGAAAAATTCTGAACTAGTTAAAGTTGTTACAGTGACTCACCCACACAGCCAACTCCAGTAGGGTTAAGTTCAAAATCGGCAGGACAGTTACACAAGTAGCTGCCTGGAGTGTTCACGCACAGTCCATTGATGCAGTTCACAGGGTCAGCACACTCATTGATGTCTGCAGACAGAGTAATGTAATAAAACAATGTTTAGATATTATTTGTATTGAATCAGTGGCCAACAATTATAAGTCCTAGATGTCCTAGAGACACTGGACTAGACAGTCTGTTCAATATGTGAGCTGTGAATGCAGCAGTCTGACACTCACCAGTGCAGTTTCCTCCACTACGGTCCAGCTCATAACCATCATCACAGACGCACCGAAACATGCCTGGGAGATTCTGGCATGTCCCAAACACACAGATGTTCTGGAAATTACACTCGTCGATATCTGTGAACAAGAGGACACATAACAGCACATGTATTACATATTGTTTTTGCACATTGTACACATGTTAAAAAAGTGAGTGTGCAGTACCTTGGCAGGCCTTGTTATCCTCTGTTGGTGTGAAGCCCATCTCACACTCACAGCGGTATCCTCCCGGAGCATTCAGGCACTGGCCATTCTCACACAAGTTCACATTATCCGCACACTCGTCCATGTCTGAAACAGAAGAAACAATCTCGTGAGGTTCATAAACAAATAAAATTCTTTCACAATGTTTTTGAAAGTGACTTTACCGGAGCATGAAAATCCATCCCCGTTGAAGCCTTCTTTGCATGTGCACCTGTAAGAGCCTGGTGTGTTGACACAGTCTGCGTTGATGTTACAGTTGTGGTCCTCTGCAGAGCACTCATCCTGGTCTGCATACAGTAAGGGGATATACATGAATAAAAACACTAAACAATTACTAAAAAGAGAATACAGACTTCTTTTCTCACTAACCAATACACTTGATGCCATCTCCGATCCAGCCATCTCTGCAGCGACATTTGAAGCTCCCAGGTACATTGATACAGGCAGCATGCATGTCACAGTTATGGGCTCCAATCTCACACTCATCCACGTCTGTTGATAAGGAATGACTTAATGACTTTTGCAAAATAATATATATTTAAACCATACAGACATTAAATATTGTACTTGTATTAATATTGTTTCATGCACACATGGCTTCTGTACGTCCCTTATTTCATCACAGAAATGGTAACTCTCTTTGCACTAAGACAAGCCAGCCTGGTCTTCATACTTATAAATAAATGATAACTGTCTCTAAAATACTGTATGCATGAATTCACTTGCTCAACTCTGAAATATAGATACATACACCAGCCCCTACAATACATTACAACATTGAAGTCTATATGTACCTGTGCAGCCGGTGGATCCCTTCTTAACAAAGTATCCCAGCTGACAGTGGCAGATGAAAGAGCCTTTAGTGTTCTCACAATCACCGTGGAGACAGATGTTTGGGTTCAGGTCACACTCATTTACGTCTATAAAAAAGTACAATCATTGTTTAGAAAAAACTGATGGATGAAAAAAGTAACACTGGATGATTTCTTACCGATACAGGTCCTCATGTCCATTGAAGCCATGAAGCCGTCATAACACAAACACCGATATTCACCAGGAATATTGGTACATTGGCCTCCATCACAAATGTCAGGTGACTCTTCGCATTCATCAATATCTAAAACAAGAGAAAACAGTCCAGTCAACAACAACAACAACAACACAATACGCAAATATAACTCAAAGAGTTATATTTACAAAGAGCTCATGTATTACCTGCACAGGTCCTGAGGTCAGGCATTAGAGCGTAGCCCTCACTGCAGCTGCACTCATAGCTGCCCTCTGAGTTTGTACAGTGAGTTTCACAGCCTCCATTCATAATAGTGCACTCATCAATATCTGTGAAAAAAATACAAAGAGTAAGACAAAGACAACAACAATAGTTAAAGTGTTGGAGTTGTTTGGGCTGATTATGTTGAAACAGAAAACCAAACTCACCAACACAGCTCTGTCTGTCTGGTGTAGCCTGGTAACCTGTCTCACATGAACACTGGTATGTTCCTGGCATGTTCACACACTGGCCATTTCTGCACAGGTTCTCACTAAGTTCACATTCATTTAAATCTGAAAAACAAGATTCAAATGTTATTGAATTACTATAAAAGAGAATAGTAAAGTTATACAGTTATACAGTATGTGTCTGACCTTCACAGGCAGAGCCATCGCTGCTGAGTGTGTATCCAGAGGGACATTCACACTCATAACTTCCATCTGTGTTGAGGCAGGTTCCTCCACGGCACAACAGAGGATTCCTCTCACATTCATCAATGTCTGCAGGAAAACAAAAGAAGTCAGAAAATCACTAGAGAAATGATCATATAAGGAATATCTATTCAGACTTGTGACTCACCCATGCAGTTTTTCATCATCATGAATCCACTCTCGTAGCCCTCAAAACATTCACACTCAAAACTGCCAGGTGTGTTGACACATGTTCCATGTCCACACAGGTCAGGAGAGATGCGGCACTCATCAATGTCTGACAAAAATTGTGATTATTTTTGGGGCATTTGACAAAGTACAACAATGCTGTTGTAATGTTGTATGAGCTTCCAAACTGTACCTGTGCAGTTCCTTTCCTCAGCAGTCAGGGCAAACCCACTGTTGCAGCGACATTTAAAACTGCCAATGGTGTTACGGCAAGTCCCGTGAGTGCATATACCATTGAACACCTTACACTCATTCACATCTGAGGATAATACCCATATTATATTAGACAACTATGAAATACTATATTTTTGTGGTATAATTGTCTAATTTCAAGGTAATATACCTTTGTAGAAGGATCTGCCTGTGAGAATGTCTCCTCGGTTGGCAAAGCCGCGGCCTCTGGGACAGATAGCGTTGAATTCGGGGGTGTCCTCTTTGGGGCACTCCTCACAGTCGATACCCCAGGCAGCGCCCACCAAACAGCAACACATGTCAATGCGGTATCGTCCAGGTAGCGGGGCCCCACATTCATCCTCATGCCACTTCATGTAGCATTGCTCGGATCGCATGTCTGAAAGAATCACAAAACATAATTCGCTGAGTCCCATAAACTTATATAGATGTATCAGGAGGGTCTATTTGTCATTTTATAGGGGCCTTACCCACACAGGTGCGTCCGGTCCCATCCAGAGTGCGGCCCTCGGGACACTCACAGCGGAACGAGCCCTGAGTGTTCACACAGCGGCCATTTGTGCACACTCCAGGGAATACCTCACACTCATTAATGTCTAAAGGGAGCAATGCATTTAGATCACGAGGTTAAACATGTACATTTTCTATGTGGTTTTAATTGGATATATGCCAGAATTATTTTATATTGTTCTATTACATTTACAGTATGAAGGGCAGAAAGTAAATGGCTTACCTTCACAAATAACACCTTTCATGCGAGCAAATCCACGAGAACAGGCTGTATCTATAAGATTAATAAAACAAAATCATTATTTAACACACACATGCATTTAGAGTAACACATCAAGTTACTGTGAATATAAAATACAAGTGATGATTGTGTAAAGCAAACTGACCTATTTCACATGGTTCACAAGGGCTGCCCCAGGCCGCTCCCAGAGTAGAACAGCACTCAGACTTGAGTGTGGCTCCGTTGATGTTGACTTCGCAGCGGTTGTCCTGAATGGTTAGCCAGCAAGTGCTCTTCATACTGTCTGTAAGTGACATAAATAATGCAAATTTCAATTATGAAACAAACGCCTTTTATAAACCTTGGAGAAGAGAAAAGAAAACTTTTATATGCTCAATATCATATTAAGGGTCATTACCTGAATAGAATTAGTCATCTCTTCACTGCAAATTTCATGTGTCAGGTTTTATAATGAAAAGAAACCAAGCCAAAAAGTGAAACTGTAACTCTCACTACATCAGTATGAAACTAGAAACATAAGATCTCAATCTTCCTACTCTAAACTAAATCTATTTTAAATATATACATTTATATCTAATAAAATGCTTATCCAATGATAATGAGAGCCAAATACCTAAAATGCAACGCCCTCTATAAACTTAATCATCCCAAAGATTTATGTACTTAAGTTATTTAGAGATTTGATCCAAAGTAAAGACAGTTCTTACCCACGCAGATGGTGTTGGTGGAGTCCAGCTTGCTGCCGTGAGAGCACTCACAGTTGAAGGACCCGGCCACGTTACGACACACTCCATTGATGCATGGGCTGGACTCACACTCATTGATATCTGAAACAGAGCACATGTAAGGTCAGGGCTGAGAATTACCATTCCCTCTGGGGGTGATGAGTACATTTATTCTGTTTCTCTATGAGGGGAATTCGGTTTACTTGGAATTCAAGACAACACATCTGGTACAAATAACCCTTTAATGTTCTTGATTGTAGGTAAAAATGATATAACGCAGAGCTGCATGTCAATTTATCTGTCCATGATTCACTCACCTTCACAGGTCTCGGAGTCTGGTTTGAAGACAAAGCCTTTAGGACAGGAGCAGGTGTAGGAGCCAGGAGTGTTTCTGCACAAGCCATTGTCACATAGAAGCCGGTTCACCAGACACTCATTTATATCTGAAGTAAACAAAAACATTCTCTCGTCAACGCAGATAATAAAAATGCATATAAAAAGGGCATTAAACATTACAGAGAAACGAAATCTGACCTGCTAAAGTAATACAACAATCCCATGCATTTCAGAACATGTTTGTAGAGGTCTAAACTACAGTGTACAAATAAGACGAGGTAATTTCTTTGCAAGGGACAATATTTTGCAGTCCTTGTGATTTACTAATTGTCACTATACAAATTGTGATTTCAGTTTGATAGTGATATATCTTGCGGCCCTAGTTTGGACCAACAGTACAAAAACATAACACAGCCCCACCCTATTCATTTAAACTTAACTTACCAACGCAGTTTTTGCCGCTAGTGTCAGATTCATAACCAATGTTGCAGATGCAGCGATAACTTCCTCTCAGATTCTCACAGATCCCATTTTGACAAATATCTGGATCCAGGGCACACTCATTGATATCTATTAAAAAGATACAGGTTAAAATTCAGAATTGATTCATGAATTGTTACTTTTTACTCCATATAATTCAAAATACTGCTCACCTCTGCCATCAGCTGTTATACCGATGCCACTGCTACATACAGCCTGGAATTCAGCTATAAAACAATAATAATCATTAATCATTATTATTATAAATAGACAAGTCCATTAATTTATTCACTTTGTACCTGAGTTTCTAGAAGGACAGGGATGGCATGGTTCACCAAAGCCATGTTCAGGATTGGCACAGCAGCACTCAGATTTGGTTACAGCTCCAGGAAAAGGGCGTGAGCAGGTGCCCATTTTGATAGCGCCATAACAGGTGGTCCTCATGTGAGTGTCCACGCAAACCCTACCATCAACGTCAATGGCCAAACCGGGTGGGCACTCACAGCGGAACGATCCCTCCGAGTTTATACACCGTCCATTCATACAGATGC
Organism: Periophthalmus magnuspinnatus; assembly: GCF_009829125.3. Lineage (NCBI taxonomy): Eukaryota > Metazoa > Chordata > Actinopteri > Gobiiformes > Gobiidae > Periophthalmus > Periophthalmus magnuspinnatus. Next base: position 12,430,677 of record NC_047129.1, on the reverse strand, counting down.
CTGGAGTCTGGCATTCATCAATATCTGTGAAAAATAAATACTATGTTTTCCAAATGTGTACACTACCTATTCATGGGTTATTAGAGTGATTAAAAATTAGCACACTTTTCATAGTAATTAATAATTCAAAATTAAACATTACATATTTAGCATGGTGAAAAGTGCTCAAAATGGTGCCTAGAAACAGGAAGCTGAAACCCATGAATACATTTGCATATTTTAGTGTACAATATAATTTGATTTTTTATGCCTGACATACCAGTACAATAGCGTCCATTAGGTGCCAGGGCAAAACCAGGTTTGCAAATACACTTAAAGCTCCCATCTTCATTAATGCACATTCCATTGAGACACATGTTGGTGGTTGCACATTCATCGTGATCTGGAAGAAGTCACATCACATCATGAGTCAAGCAGCTTCAATAAAAGTTAGGGTTAGTTATTTTTAGTGTCATTTTTTATTTTATTTTTTACCAATGCAGTTCTTTCCATCAGGGGTCAGCTCAAAGCCAGCATTGCAGATGCACTGAAAACTTCCCTCAGTGTTGACACAGCGACCATTGCGGCACATCACTCCGTTCACAATACATTCATCAATGTCTACAGCCAGGGGAGCAAGAGGAGACACAATTAAGATAACTGGTTTATAATCCTTAGGCCAAATAAACAATAGGAACATCCCACATTGAATGTCATTAAACCCTGTCATTAAGATGAATGCTGTTTATTTATATAAAAACCACATGAGGTTGCATTACAGCAATAATGGCCTATAAAAGCATAATCAGACATACCGATGCAGGCTTGTTTAGTGGGGGTCCCCTGGTAACCTTCGTGACACTTGCAGTGATAAGACCCAGGTGTGTTGGCACAGTCTCCATTGATACAAGGGTTACTCACACATTCATCCACATCTGGACAAGTAAAAATGAAAAAATAATAATATCAGTTTTGCCCTGCATTATAACTATTAACAATTCCACTGAAAGGACAGAAGATGGCAGTGCAGTGCAGGTAATCAAAGATGAAAAGTTGGACATTTGCTGAATTAATTTAAAATGGTCTTGATCTGTATCAGAAGTAACAAGACCATATGATAACATTAAAAGAAACAACTATTATTTTCAGTTGAACATCATATTCTAATGTCTGAAAAAGAGTGGGGTTTTTTTTTTATCATTATTGTGTTACTGAAATAGGTATGGAGCATCAAACTTTTTCCTCAGAACTGAATTTGAATATAGATTTTTTTAGTACCTTGACAACACGAAAATTTAATACAAACTCACTTAAATTATTATTATATAATTATTCAAATTTTATAGTAGTAATTATTGTACAGTAGAAAATGTGTCTTACCAATACACTCCCCACGTATGTCCTGCTTGTAACCCATGTTGCATTCACAGCGATAGCTGTTCAGAGTGGGGATACAGCGTCCATTCAAACACAGATTTGTAAAGTGCTTGCAAACATCAACAGTGTCATTCACAGAGACAGTTCCTGCAAATAAAAGTTTCAATTTAACCACAACATAAACTCTAAATTGTGGCCAACTTATTTACTTAGGTAGCAGAGACTAACCAATTTGCTGGTGGTTTAGACCTCCTCCATTGCCTCCATTCCCATTGAATCCACCTCCGTTCCCTCCGAAGCCTCCTCCCCCGCCATTGCCGCCATTACCATTGGGCAGGCTGGGGAACTTGTAACCATAGTGAAAGCCGTTGCCGTTGGTGTTGGGGAAATGTCCATTGGGGTAGACGTGAGGGAGACCGTGGCCTTGAGGAACGCCCACAATGCACAGGCGCCTAAACTCATCTACACACGATAACATACAGAATCACATTTGACACTAATTATGACTATGTACAGTGTTATAATCACATGTAACCATGAGATCTTGGTAAGGGATATTTCAGCAAATACATCAATTAGTGAAATATATTTTATGATTATTTATTATCGTTTGACTTGTTACGTGTACAAATACTAACTGGACAAGTTTTAAAAACTGTAATCTTGATTAGCTTAGAACAAACTCAAATCAACCTGTATCAACCCAAATAGTAGGTTATGCGAAACATAAAAGTTTAATTTTATTTAATTTGTTAAAATTACCCTTAATCATTATTACATGTCCTTTAGTTTCATACAGAAAACCCATAATATTAATAGCAACAGTTTTAGTGTAGAGAGTAAACAATGGCTGCATTTGATTGAATGTCCATGATATCATTTGTGCACTTCTGTCACATGCTTAATCATGACATAATCTAATGAAATCACTCATGAAGCTTTTCATTTCTGTTACATGGCACATCCATTTACACAGGCTTTATTTACTGCTAAATCGCATGTCAAATGTTAACCAGCGTGTTTATTACAACAAAGAGGATTATGGTTAAAAATGGAGTTCATGTCGTCTGGGATGATTTTTCACAGATGCTGTTGGTCGTTACTGACAGAGGTTTTGGCTCTGTCTCACATTCTTCTGTATTTGTTTTACTCACCAGAGCCGCGGACAGGACACATCTCCGGGATGGCGCCCAAAGCCCAGCAGCGCCCCGAGTCACAGCAGCACTGCATTTTGGTGTACTGTCCCGTCAACTCTGCAGCACAGCGGCCATTTGCCAAGGCAGAAAAACAAGTGCCAACACGTTGATCTGTGAAGCAAATGTTAAGAGTTAGTAACATTAAGTCACTGCTTTACAATTGTTTGAAGACTATTCTGGCTACTTGGGTAATGGCTAGTCATTTTTAGACTGGCCCATTCCCTCCATCATATGACCAGAACATAGCTGTCTTTTTAACTGTATGCCTTTAACTGTATGTTTTATATGTTCTGTACATGTTTATTGTTGCAAGGCAACCATGAATGTCAAGAAACACACCTATCATTATTATTATTTATTTATTTATTTATTTTTATTTTTTTTTACCAGAGCTGCTGACACACAGATATACTCAAAAAACATCAGTTAGACGGCCAAAGAGGAGACCTTATTTTACATATTCCTACTGTCTAACTACTGTCTTGTGGTTTACTGTGGTAAAAAGGACTGTAACTTCATTCTTTAAGGAAACAACTGTTCTCATAGGAAATGGTGGTGAGTGTAAAGGTGCTGGTCCCCTGTGTGGCTTAAAAGATGGTCGCTAACACAGAGGAAGCTGCTTTATGAGTTGTCAGTGAGAAAGGTTGCCTGGGGTCTCGGCTCACTGTAAATATCTTAAGGCTTCTAAAAAGGGCCCTTGTTTGTTCTATTGACCCATTGCTGGGCAGAGGTCAATGGGCCAGGAGCTGGGGGTAGCATTCAAAGGGAGTATGTAAGAAGCCATGGGTCTTTGGGAAAAGGTGGAGGAGATCCGTTATGAGCTGGTTGAATCCGCAATGTACAAGTGTGTACAGCATTTACTAGAAAAAGAAAAGAAATGAATTGGGCTTCTGGGTGGGAGGGTACAAGTCGATTATCTCACTAATGAGACTGCAGTCTGGAATTAATCAGTTCCATCTGGAGCAATTCCTGCCAATTAAAAACAACACGAGGCATTTCACTACGTCTGGGAACAAATACAGTACAAAATGCACATAGCCTTTCTATTCACATATAATACAGGGAGTGCAGCCTAAATACATCCCATAGGAACAAGCCAGGCTGGAGGCACAGAGAGCTGAGGAGGAGGTGGGGAGGAGGGTGGTTGCTGATGAGAATGATGATGACTTAAATTGGATCCAGACTTGGACTCGAGTGCTAGTGTTGCTTCAGTTCAGCAGCATATGCTTTCATTTGGGTAGGTGTTTTTACAGACTAGCTCACTGGACAGGTCTGTGTTTCACAGTGTGACGAGGCACTATGCTCCTATTACCGTGACAACCCCCAACAACTCTTGTCTCTTGAGCACAGATATTCACACCAGCAGCGTTCCAAGCTTCTAAGAATTTATGCTTTCTTCTAAATCTGGTTTTGCATGGTCTTCCCTTTGCAAAATGTGAAATGACCTGAGAGACAGATAAAAATGTAGATATTCTGACCAACTTGGAACTACTTTTGACAAAATGAAAAAGGAAGATCCAGATGTCAATTGAAGCAACAAACTATGGCTAAGAGGAAATGACAGAAATGATGCGCAAAAATGCACCACTGGAAAAAACAACAGAAACAGATGTGACAGAATCTCAATGGAAAGAGTCCAAGACTCCAATTTAAGCAAAGACTTTTAGTACATTTTAGTAGGACATCACTAAGCAGCACTGTTCTAAAGATAATTTAGTTTAGGTTTGTTGCATGAAGGCAGGCAGTACATCACCTGAGACAAATAAGGAAAAATATGGACACACATAAAAACAAACATGTGGGAGTATGTAATGTCTCATAGAGCAGAAACATGCCAAAACAACTGCAGTTTTACTTTGGGCTGAATAAATCCATAACTTATGTCAACAACTCCACATGGGTCTATGAAGACAAAATAGGTCAAATCTTTCACCACACAATTTGCTTTATATGAGATTTACAAGTGAGCTTTTAGGTACTATTCAGATATTTTTCCTCGATCTTCAACTGGTATTCTTTAATACCTCCAAGAAAATTATAATGGGCTTTCAAAAAGTTTCAAAATGTTTAAAGGTCCTATATTACACAAAACTGATCCTTGTGAACCATGTTGTAATGTTGTTACCTTCTCAAAAACATGCCCAGAATTATGATTTGTTTCATTCACACATGTATGAGTAACCTTTTATTATGTCTGTCCACATCTCCAAAGCTCAAAATGCTCTGTTCCACCTTGTGATGTCATGTAGTGGTAGTTTTCATGAAGTTAATGTACCTTTACCCTTTGTAGAGTAAAGACTGACAATTCCAGGTCTGAAAGTATCCAAATGATTCTAGTGAAGATGTATGGAGCACAGTGGAGCACTTCCTGTGTTACCACATGGCATCAGAAGGTGGAACAGGTGGAGTGTAATCTGCTTAAATGTGCAGGATTTCTGTGTTAAACATATGTGAATGAAACAAAACACAACTCAAGGTATGTTTTTGATTTGGAAACAACATTATGACATAGATCAGAAAATAGCGTAATATGGGCCCTTTAACTAAAAACAAGTTGGAGCTATGGTATTTTACCACATTCTTCAATTTAAGTTTCAGCTTCTTCAGCTTCTTCTACCTATACGGTATCTATTTCAATTAAAATGTAGATACAGTTTTATATTTTTTTTAGAAGTAAATAATTTTTTTTTTATATGTTTAGTACATGTACAGTATTAAATATAATACAAAAAAATGCATTTGTTGGGTCAGAACAACACACTTATTCCATGCTAAAGGGGTGTTCCACATTTAGGATCACCTTGGCTTCAATCTTTGTTTTTGTCTCGCCTGCCCTTGCTCTGTGCTTCTTCTTAAGCAGCTCCATGTGTGTGACTCGAAGCTAAACAAGCGACCACATGACATGCTAGCACACAGACTACCTGAGGTCACACACAACTGGCTGTTTGTGTACAATATGGGTATCTGTTACAATTGACTTTGACTTGTTGTGATGTGTTCTACAATGCAAATCTAAGGAGTGCATTTTTTGTATTTTTATTCCATTTGCTCATTTTCCAAAACACAGAAATTCCATTATAAAAAAATATAGAGAGCTGACAGTGAAACTTTCACGTGCAGCTTAGAACATTATTGGCTTTCAAAGTAAAGGTGGACAATTTGGCAAAGAATTCTTAAGAACCAAGAACAAAATTTAGATTTCAGTAGGATTTATGTTAGTACCGTTACATCAAAGATTAAATTGGCCTGCCAATCACTCAGCATCACAGAGGTTGACCAAATGAAGGCAGATGGTCACAGGCTTATCACATCCTTATTTTGAAGTACAACTCTCAACATAATGACAAATGAGCAAAGACAAAACTTTGGCTAATGTGGATTAAAACTGTTCTCATAACAAGATTAAACATGAACTAAATCAAGACTACAGCACAGGTTTGAAATGATCAAATGAACACATCTGAGGTATATTAACATAACATACCAAGGTTGTGCAATTAATTGTATTTTAATCTAGATTCAATCAGCCCTAATCGTCAATGATCAGGTTGGGTCTTTGTAATTAAGAGGTCTACAGCCAATTAGGAATGTACTGATATGATACTGGTATCGTATATCGGTGCTGATATTGCACATTTTGATGGATGGGATACTGTTTGAGTTTGTATCAGTTCAGGTAATATCCCATTTTTTATCTACAAATTGGTGTAATAAGACAAAGTTGTTCTGTAGTTAAATGATAAATAACAGTTACAAAACACACTTGGATTTTTTTTTTTTTTTTACCCTACACCATTTGTGTTTAAAGGCAATACATTAGATTTGCTGTCTCTGCTGTAGTATACAGTAGGTTGATATCGGATATCGGCAGATACTTAAAGCCAATGAATTGACATCAGAATCGGAAGAGAAAAGAACTGGACCGGTGCAACCTTACAGCCAATTCTCTGTCAGTAAAAGCATGTGTAGTTCAGAGGAAAAAATGTGGCTATTTGGCAAGGATTAAAAGTCTGTATTGTTTCTGTTCAAGAAATGAATATTGGAAGGCATGTTTTTTTCCTGTTGTTGGATCGAATATTGTGATCGTTTAATGTGAGGGAAAAACTTTTTTTTTCATCATATCGCTCAGCGATATCATATCACTGAGTGTGCATCTGACCAAGCCACTCTCAAATACACCTGGAAGTATTTGAGTGTGGATTGTTCAGATGCACATGGAAGTGTTTCATGTCATATACTGGGGCAGCAGCATTGGCACAGATTAATCTTGTCAAGGCCTTCTACAGTGCGTGAGTTTGTGCTTGCTGCACGTGGTGACCACAGGCAGCTTGACTCAGAGGAAGCTATGATGAAGGAGTTTGTAGCTCTCCAGATGTGTTTAGTTGGCTCGCGGCAGAGGAAAAGCACTAATGAGGGGGATGGTGAATGGTCTGTGTGGCACTCACCAACACATCTGGAGCCATCCGTGCTGGTGATGTAGCCCCGTGGACAGGTGCACACATAGCTCCCAGCTGTGTTAGTGCACTCCCCTCCGTCACACACTCCAGGGATGCTGCTGCATTCATCAATATCTGCAACACAGCGTCATAAATACCATGTTTTAAGATGCACCATAACATTACATATGTTGCATAAACATGTAATCTTTAGTATAGAGAGTAAAAAACATCTGCAGCAATAACATATAGATTAATTCCATCCAAACATCTTAAATGCTTAGACAGTGACAGTGAGAGTAAAAAGCTAATTATCTGTATTCAAGCAGACAATGATATGCACATCTGCCAAGTATCCTTTCCATCTATTCAATACCAACCTAAATAGTAGAGATGGGTGATATACCGAAAAATTAATAATCCCATTATCACAGATCACAATCATGATTTCATCACAGTTCATGCATGCTGTATCTTGTATTCAGAACTATCTTCTTCTGAGAATTTACACTTCACTGTTGTTGGTCAAATCCACATGTCAATCCCTCAGAGGATGACAGAAGCTGACGAATTGGACTGGATTTATAAGTAAAAAGAAGTTTTCCCCACATTTATAAACTAACAATCTAATGCTACACCCCTGCCCCCTCTCTCTCTGTTAATTATGGACAAAATTCCCAATAAAATCAAAAATGTCTCTAGCATAAGCAGTCCTTGACAGATTTCTGGGCGGTATCCAGCCCGGTGGGAGCCTCATGCTGTTACCTAGACATGGCGTTTGGATGTGTGGCACACTTTATGACGGCACTTAAACGCATTATTGGGGCCCCATTTCTCCATGACGAGGCTTACCCAAAGACTAGCTCCAAAAAGTAATGGGGTTTATGATGTGTCACCCTTTATTTGGCATTACTGTTCTACAGTGGAGCGTAATTACAGTGCTTAGTGCTGCTGACGTACACTTGTTCATACGTTATTGGGCTTTTAAAAGAAAATATGGCATGTCAATCTTGCTTTCTCATGATGATTTGCTCTAACTGAAATGTATATGACTGAATCTTCCAAACAGTGGTATAAAACTAAGAACATTTCTGCGAATATTTATAAGTATTTTTTAAGTATTTGATATATTTGTGCAGACCTGGTGTGTGAGAATCTATGAGGTCTACACACTAATGAGAAAGTCTACAACGTGCCATAAGCATTTTTCTGTGGAACACTAACAACTGCTTTTCAGCCAAAACACTGTACTTAAAGAGGGCAAATAAGGAGAAGCAGAAAGAAGAAATATGGGGGCAGGGCAGGACTGTTAACCTGATCCTGAAGCTAAGAGCAGGTCATGAAACTAGTCACAACCCATGACTTAACAGCTCTTTATCTCCACTGGTTTCACTGAGAATTAACTAAAAGCTATTTTTGTAAAACGATCCCTAAGGAACTAAATTGATGATTTTTTTTGGTCAGATTTAGGCCTCCTGCAGATGTTTTGACTTTATAAACAGTGGACTATTCTGCCCTCACTCACTGTTACTCACAGATGGAGACTAGATGCCAACAAATGATAGCGAGTCATTTAGTTCCTACAATTCATAAGGCAAACAAACGCAGGAACAGTAACATTTTTGTCAACGCAGGCTGATGAGAATTGAATAGGTCCTTTATACCGATTTAACATTTAATCTGTCTTTCTCACTTGTGTTGAATGTTGCTACTGTCCACTGTCTGTCATTCATAATGTTATTAAAAGTTGATGAATGCAATTGAGAAATTTATAAAGGCAATAATTGTGTTATAAAGCTTAAACACACTGGGCAGACAGCACTGGCTAATAGCATCCAGAGTATGATTCACACGCTGCTGATAGTTCATAACTTCAATACAATTTCTCTTCGTGATGCTTTGATGACTCAAAGTGGCTACACATGCTTTCAGTAAATTCTGCTTTATTTTTACTACAAAACGGCACATTCTTGAGAAGCTCTCTTTACCGTAAGTCCCATGGCATTGACCCAAACCACAACTGAAAGTGTCTCCAATGAATACAGTGAATTTGGTGAAGTCATTCTATGAATTTCCTGCTTCAGTGACTTCAACATAAATTATTGATATAACACTGTTGAATTTGAGGTACCTCAGTTTGTATTGAGTTATGAGCAATACTTAACACTTTTAAGGTATGAACAAAAATATAAAATTACTACAAAGACAACCTCTCAGCCTAGCAAGTTCTTTCAGGCACATATTGGCTCGACTTGAACCACAACAAAATATACTACTTTCATGGAGCCACAAACTTTCTTCCAAATAGTATCTGGGATGTGAAAAAACTATGTAATAATCATTTCACTGAATAAAGTTTGTTTGACTGATAGCTCAAAATTATTTAAAAAAAAAAATCTCTTGTTAAAAAGTGAGCTGTACTGTATTTCTATATGCAGTCTCTTCTTATACAGTAGAATAGCCATGATGAGGCTGAAACAGTTTAAGAGCTTTCTGTAATGCTCCCTACAGACCAGGAAAACATCGGCTTTGGGCCAAAAGACACAACTTCTGCCTGTGTAACGTTCACACTGTTTGGCCGGGGCATTGTTAAAATTCCAGCACATCAACACATAATAATGGGAGTCTTCTCTGCTGCACGTGTGGCCCCTGGAGAGTCTTTCCTACCCTGTTTTAAAATATTGTCATATTTTATATGGCCATAGAGATGTGTCTGTGGGTGGGTCCCCAACATTATATAAAATAACTTTCATCACCATTGATTTAATGCCCTCAATTTAACATTGTCATTATACAATCCTACCCCTGAGCTCTCATCATGACCAAAAAGACAAGCTGTCAAAATGGGTTTCCTCTGCAGGGTGACAGGATGCTCCCTTAGGGATAGAATAATCACCAGGAGGAGGTCAAAGTAGACCACTGAAACTAAAAACTAAACAATTTCTGAAAATCTGGACAGTGTTCTGGATCTACTCCAGTCATTTCATCTTGCAAATATACTAACAACCTTCATAGCTGAATTCAAAATTCTATTGGCTGTAACATGTCTCATACTGTGATCTACATTTTCTGCATGAACTACTACAAATTCATGTCATTATCCATAAACTGAACTAATTGCTGCCTCATGTAATATTTTGTGGTCAGACGTGACTCACCTTCACACTTGTGGCTGGTTTCGCTCTGTCTGTGGCCAGCGGGACATTTACACTCGTACGAGCCCACAGTGTTGATGCAGTTCCCTCCAGCACACAGCCCTGGTACAGCCTGGCACTCATCCACATCTGTCAAAGAAGAAGAGACAAAACAGGTTAGTCAATGCAACTCAGATGACCACTTTCTTTGTATGACCAATTTGCTCTCAGTAGAAGAATGCCAGCAAATGGTTTATGATGTGTTACTAACTACATTCAGAGAATGATTGAACTGGAAATGACTTTTTAATTACACTCAGAATTCCCCAAACTGCCTCTGAGTCATAGTGCACAGAGTAGTAAGACAGCAAAAATCTGGGAATCCTGGTTACTGTAAGTTTCATATTATTTATTTTATTATACTCCAATGTCTGCTTCAGGAATGACAGTTTAGTCTAATGTTAAAGTCATATTAAATTGCCTTTGCCAAAGGTTAGTGCAGAAAATAAGAAAGAGGAATAGATATGGAGAGGGAGAGAGAGAGAGATGGAGGATAGTGCGGTGCAGCCGTCTTCCTGATGTGAGACCTGGACAGCAATCCCCTACATTTGGATTCATGGACATGTGTGCTTTGTACTGCTGCCAGAGAGACACTGCTTAAGGCTCTCCAGCTCTGAGATAGCTTTAGTGTGAGTTAAAAAGAGGGGAAGAGGAAAAAACTATATCTTAAAGTTAAGACATGGCACAGAGGAAAAGTAAAAGTATAGTTATATTTTTCTAGACAGTGAAATGTGCCAGCAAAACTTCTGAGAAACTATCTCACATCAAGATGAGATGGTAAAATGAAATGTAGGAGGGTCTCTGAAAATGAAATGACACACCTCAAAATATGCAAGTGTTGGTCAAACGTAGGCCCACTTTAACAACATAAACCAAAAGGCATTATATTTTTAAACATTAACAAGGGATTTTTGAGTTCAGGGGTGAATAGTCTTTCATTTGAGGCACAGAATGTACAAAGTATGTCAATTATTAAACTTGTTTTGATTTTAAGTCATCAAACTAATCCAAAATTCTGTCATATCTCATACTAAAACATATCACCATCCTACATAGCCCTTCTTGTTTCTGTTTTAAATATACAAAACATAATGTCATCTGTATGGCATCTCAGCCATCACATACAGCCTGTGGGGAGTTCAAATTGTGTTCTTACTATTATATGGGAACATCACTTCCGCCTGTGTCTCAGTCTGATAAAATCCTAATGCTTGATCAAAGTTTATTACTTTCATTCACCAGTGATAGGAATGTTACAAGAGTAATATTTGTTGTTGTCTTGTCACTGGTAAACAAGAAAAAAGAAGGCAAACAAACAGATGAAACGGCTATCATTTTCATAAAAACGACCAACACAACCACTTATTCAGATGAAGAGACCACAGACTTCTGTAATTGTTACGCTCGCTATTACAAGAGATTGTATCCTCTGTTTTCATACCAGCATGCCCAGTGGTGTTAGCACATGTTTGAGGATGTTGTGGGAAGTAGCTGACATGATGATAGCTAAAGTAATATTTATGTTGTTGACTGCACTGGTCGTGTGTGGCTCTCAGTACATGGTGTTATATTACAGACCTTGGCATGCTCCAGTGCGGATGTTGGGGATGAAGCCTCTCCTGCAGGGGTGTGGTTGGGCAGGACACTGCTCACAGGGGTGACCCCAGGCACGACCGATGGTGGCACAGCACAGCGTTTTAGTGCACACAATGCCACTCAGCTGACCCTGACACATCTGATTATTGACCTGAGTGAAGCAGGGTCCTGTCCTGTAGTCTGAAACAAAAATAGAAGATAAAACTTTTGTCATAGAGCTACCCTTTTGGTTTGAAACCTGGAAAATGGGTTTGGGAATTAAACAAATTATGACAGGATTTATGAAAAGTACTATTTTATTACCTATGTGCCAAACATAAAACAACAAACATGGCCAATTTCAGTTTTGCTGTGATAAAATAAAGAACAAAACAATAAAATGCAAATGAGTACGGATGTGGAAGAAAACTGGCAGAGAAACACACAGATTTAGTAATGACTCACTATACTTTTAAACACATCACTTTAATTATATTAACTGCAGGTCCAAAACCAGGAAATAAAGAACAGCGTTTACAAGCAGATGCGTTTTACAGGGAAAGCATCTGTGAGGAGAGGTGGAGCTGGTAGCAGAACTAAATTGGCACATTATGTTTTTGGTCTGGTTTTGAAGTGGAGTCCTTTATGAATACATCTTAGGTAATCAAAGCAATTAAAATCTTAGCAGTAGTTCAAGAGGCACTTTGAGTCGGCAGTAACTCTTTAACTCCCATCCAAAGCCATTGCAGAAACAAAAGAACTTAATTGCATGATGGGGCTGCCAGTACTGTGCTTGTGTTTGATGGTAAATAATTATGTTAAACACACTTGAGCAATCGCACACAATGACTTCACTCTAAAACCATTTTAATGTTCCTACTTTTAAGCACATCTGACTGAAGTGGTGGAAGCCTTATTTTGCACACTAGTCCTAATATAGTCCTCATTAAAAAGTCGATTATAAAATTGTTTCTATAGAGACAACTTTATAGTCAACAAATTCCTTGCCTGGATGGTGAGTAGTATTTTTCTAGTTCGGTTCAAATGGGGGTCTCTCCTTGCAGCATAAAACTTTTGGTTTGAATAAAAAGAAGGTCAGTGTGAGCATAAAAATAAAGTTGGTTTCGGTCCAGCTCATCTGCCTTTACTTCTTTCTGCTCACTACATGACTCCCAGGTGAAGATCTCATATCCGTATGTAGTCTGGTTGGCAGAGCGGAGTGCATTGCTAGATGAAGTAGATGAGGAAAAGGCTTGTTGTAAAACTACACATCCACACAACTGCACATAAAGCGACAGGATACTGTCTGCCAACATATAACTTTAACACACCAAATTCTCAAGATAATAGCACATTATTGAGAAACAAAACCTTGATCTCTCACAGATCAAGGCACTCGCTGATCCCTAGTGGCTGGGTTTATTATTTTGGCTCCATCCTGCAACCACATTCTCAATGTATTTACATTTGCTCCTAAAACCATATTGTAGTTACCGTATTGAATGACATCTCAAATACCAAATACTAATATCTAGTGTTGTCACAATACTAAAATTTCAAACTCAATTTTGATACTAAGGAATAGACTCGATATTCAATAGCAATTCCGATAACACAATGATAATGAAAGACAATAGAATGTGATTTTCAACCTAGTACTTTGTATTATATTATCATGTGGTGTTATAACTGTGTGATCCCTCAGTCATCCAGGTATGTCCCAGTGTGATCCATGGGCGTACACTAATCTGTGTGGTCTTCTATTTGTTCTGATATAGCTCAAGATCATTCTGAAGCTATTCAGGAAAGGCTTTTTAGTATCAATACTTGCTGAAAGGAGTATATAGTTTCAATACTATCTGATTTTTTTTTTATACTTTTAACAACCCTTCTAATGTCTAACAGCACAGTCTGTGAAAAAAAAACAACAACTGCTCGTGCTTTATCAATGCGTCAACATGGCCTATGGTTTATTACACAGGAACCACACTGCACATGTTAAAACATACATACTATATATGGCATAAATGCATAGATGGTAAAACAACAATCATATAGTCATAAAGCACCAGCATCTGCCTGAACCGTGGCCAAACTAAAGTCTAAATCACTGCTTTGTGTTTTTAGAGCAAGCCAACACAAACTGTAGGCATCAGTATATGTGTAAGGATGTAAGTCTATGGTCCATGTGAGAGCGTGGACATAGACCGGCTGGGACAGCAGGGCTATTCAACAACCGGCTGACCGCATTCGGAAACAATTTGGCCCAATTAGGGTCCAAATTGGCTAACAGATCAAAAGAATCCTCTTTCCGCTCCTTTATACACTAGCATTAACCTGTTCATTCTAAGATTGTCAAAAAAATGGATACCTGGATACTAATCAATAAAACTAGTTTTAAAACTAGATATGTGCAGGAAATGATTCTGAAAGAATAGAAAATATGCCTTTGGATCTTTCCTGAATAGTTTTAGAATGATCTGGTACATCAAAACTAAGACCACAGTAAAGAAGCTAGACTGTATCGTAACATGATGGTGTTTTATAATTTGGTACAAAAATATGTGTCAGGCATCAAATCTGTTCCTTGATATCAAAATCTAATTTGAAATTTTAAAATTATGACAACACCAATTTATTCACCAACACTTTTTTATCTTTTTTGTTTGTTTTTTACAGTGTGGCTAATAAATGAAATCTTCCAATAATAGTCCCATGACCTTTACCCCAGACCAGTTCACATTACATTAATCACACAGACCAGTTTATTGTGAACAGCCCTTTTCACATATTATGTTTTTGTATCCAGGCCAATCCTATAAACTGCTTAAACATCATCAAAGCTGGTTAAGCCTTCTCCTGTCATGAACCATCTTTGAAGAGGATGGAATGTAGTAGAGTTCAAGGTGAGAATTCCTAAATCTCCTTGGAATGAAGAGATTCTGGGGAATTGTCAACATTCCATTTATGTTTTATTGTTTTGATCACACTTACTCATACAAACTGTGGTTTATAAAACCAGTCTGAACCTTCAATCTGAGCCCACAAATAACCACACAAGTATTTTACGACGTGTGAATGGGAGGCCTGCAAGATAAGGAGCATGAAATATGAGTTGACTGCATGAAGATGAAACCATTATCATTTATATAGCTTTTCACGATTTAACATAAATGACTGCTTAGTGTCTGTAGATTAGTTTTAATGTAGATCTTCTTGTCAACAGTTAGTATTTTGCATCTCCCTGTTGTTAGTAGTAGGTGGGTAGTATTCGGTTACATTTATTTGAGTAATTTTTAAATAAAATTCTACTTCTTCTTCTTCTTTTTTGGAGTAAGCACCATACTTTTACTTCTACTTGAGCAATATACTTTCATATATTTGAGTGAAGGTTTTGGTTACTCTTGACAAAAGCTTTAAGGTTAATATTAAATGATTTGAATATTTGAGTGTGTTGTATTGCTCCTCTTCTCATTGTCATGGTCTATCCTTTGAAAATAATAGATTTGTGCATTACTAAATGATAATGGTACGTCCAGTAACTTGTATAATTACTACCACTACTACTACTACTACTATTACTACTACTACTACTTACTACTTTTACTGGAGTGATATTATTTTTGAAGTAATGGTGCTTTTATATGAGTACATTTTTTGGCTACTCTAACTCCCTCTGCCTGTTCCTCACCTGTGAAGCAATAGCCACATCTAACTGTATTTATGGCCTGCGAGCTGGTCACATGGCTGGCTGAGTGGGTGGAATTTTTGACTCTGCTTGTTTGTAAGTTCTTTGTTGGTTTTACGTTGATCTAAATAAATAATTCAAACGTGTGGCCCTCTCAGTTTGAATGCATGTGTGGGAAGTTTATCGCCACCACTGCCAAGCATAGCAGACCCTGTTAGTCTTATCAACCATTATCAAGAGCCTTGAAATACCCCTTTTCCTTTTTCCTCGATGGGCTTGTGTCCTTTTGTTTACACCATAGTAAAGTGGCTAAAACACACACAAAACTATGGGAACTATGGCGAGATAAGGCCTGTGCAATATCACTAAATCTCTCATTAACAGTTGGGTAAAAACGTGAGCATACAAAACATGCCGTTTTTAAAATAACTTGAGCACAATGTCTGCAAACTGTCTGTCACTACTTTCCCGATGTCATTGTTTTGGAAAGGTTATCTTGACTTTTGTAGCTTTTTGGTCCTGGGAAACTTCCACTTCTAAGCAACAGAACAATAATGCGCACAAAGCCAGACACACACTATAAGTAAGTGGGCTCCAGGCTCCATCAACAACTTCTGTACTCAAGGGACATCCTTTGTAGTGTTGTTTAAAATGTGCCACAAATCATGGCATTTTTAAGCAGTTCAAAGCCCAGAATTTGCTCCACATTTTCTGTAAACTCAAAATTCTAATCTTAGCAGCCCCATTCGGTTATGAGTTATACAAAATAATGCAGACATCAAATCTGATATGTGAATTGTAACATTTATAATTACACTTAATATGGCATTTTCATTTGGAGCTGGTAGCAAAAGAGTGCATTGCAGAGCCTTTCCACACGAGGATTAAAATTTGTGGCTTTGCACATTTCCGTGTAGGTCTCACAAACCATTAGAACATATGGAAAACACAATACAGCCTGAGAAAGTCCAAACTTACATTAAGACATAATTGATGGGTTTTCTATATGTCAAATATAGGTTTAGATGGATTACACATTGAAGCAAAGTCACAGGGGCCATATTTGTCACACTGCAAGTTTTGTGTAACTTAAAAAAACATGTTGGTTTTGTAAGTTACAAAACCCACTGAGATTCATAATACTATACACTGTTAAAATGTATAGTCAGGAAGGTTTTTCGCATCTTTACCATTCCAGAAAGGAACTACCATATTTATCTGGGCTTGGTACCACGACAACTTTGACTTTGACTTAGGAAAACTGAACTCTTGACTTCCTCACCATTGTATTTGCTCTTCTGTCAACTCTTGACATTTTCTAGCATGATGATGAATGTTCACATAGTCACCTCTGCTCTACAATACATTTGTTTTGTTCAACCATGTCCGTTCGCCTTTGCCTGTACAATCAATGGACCGCAAATAGCACCACTTCCTTTGCTTTTACAATATCAAAATGCCCTTGACGTCAGCTGGCCATGGGGCAAGTCTGTTCCTCTGCTGGGTTTATTTGGTCTGGACTAAACCACACCATGCCTTTGGGACTGACCGCAGTGGAATAGCAGATGACCGCAATACGACCAAAGCCACTTTTGAACAGGGCTGACCAAAGAAAACATATGTTCATCTACACTACATGTAAAAGTGTAATAGAGTGAATAGAGAGACGTTTACACTAGCAATAGAGCAGTGGAACTCAAACTGTGGTCCGTGGATGACTGGTGGTCCGCTGGGAGAAAATTATAAAATAACATTTTATTTCAGTATTCCTCAAATTTTCACCTGATTAAGATTTTCAATTAAACCTAGATAGAGCATGGAAACAAGTAAGTTTAGCTCTTATTTGATCTATTTAATTTGTCCAACACTAACGGGCAAAGCGCTCAGCAGCCGGTCATTCATAAAGTCAGACCGGTGAAGAGAGCGTGAGTGTCACGGTGTCTTCCTCTAAGAAGGAGGCTTGTTTGTTGTTGGCCAAATTGGCCAGAAAGAGTTGACTTTGTCAATGTCAAGCCCCTCTACCTCCTCCTCCCCTCAAGCCCAAGCATTACCATGGAGCTCCTCTCACACATGTGAAGGACAAGCGTGATCAAAATGCTGAATTCATAGATTTAAGGCAGGTTTGATAAACCACTTTGAATATTTGTAATTTTTACAATCATATTTCAACAGCTTTGTTGTATGGTACATTTTCTTTTGGTTTTAATAATCAAGCATAAACACATGCAATCTTTGGATGGGGTTTTTCTGCAGTTTGTTTTTTAACAACAAAGTGGTCCTTCGTCTGAAAAAGTTTGAAAAATACTGCAATGCATAAAGTCACTGCAGCAGAGACTTTTTGACGCATATCAAAAGTCTAACAGCAGTGGGGCATAAGAAGTATAAATAGTCGTGTCTCACATCAACTGGTTTCAATATGCTTCAATATGTGTATATTCTGGGGCCTCATACACACCCAGTTTAACCATAGCTGGTGACAGTGTTATGGAAGTATGCAGTGCTCCTCCTTCATCAGCACTTCTCTCACCAGATCACATTGTAAATCTATTCATTTATGGCTTTCCATACACTAATGCTCAAACCACAAGCAATTACAAGTCTTCATATAAATTCAGGTCTGCACAAATGATACTGATCTAGTTAATCAAATCTGACAAAAATATAACCTTTCTTGCCAACTATGTCTTAGGTTTATTTATAACATTTTGAATATATCCCTTTAATTAACAAGTATGAATATGTATTTAACTTAGTTCCAAATGGAGTTCTTGCAGATAAAGTGAAAAGTAGTTTGAGCTATAATATTAGTGTTAGTAATATGTGATAGTTAGAAGAAAAAATAGTCTTTTCAGTAGTGCTAAGTAGTTGTAGTAAGAGTAATAATAGTGATGTAGAGAGGGTTTTAGCTGCAGTCATCTGGACACTGTTTTTGTAATCAAGACATTTCAGCTCCCATCCAGAAGCCATTTTGGGAAACAGTGTCCAGATGACTACCGCTGAAGCCCTCTCTGCAGTGGACCACTCCTGGGGAGGGATTAGACCTTAATACTACAATTACAATCAACAGTAACAGTGCTTCAACTAAATCTCATTCTCCTCTTTATTGACTTTCATTTAACCCACTGAGATTCATAATCTCTTTTATAGAGGACTCCTGGTCCCAAAGGGACTTTTTGTAGGGACCCAATATAATGAGAAAGGATTGTTCACTTTTACTTGAGTGATTTATTTATTTGCAGTAATAGTACTTTTACTTAACCCTTACTGTTACCACTTTACTACTACTTTAGAGCTGCCTCACAACTACCTGCAAATTCAACATTTACAATGTTTTTCCATTTTATTTACACAGCTGCAACTCCATTTTTATTTTCAGTCTCTTCAGACCCTGCTCTGCTCCTCTTCAGGAAATGTCCTTCACATTTTCTATTCTATCAGTGTAGTCCTGTGGGATGTAGTATTTTTGATAACTAAATGCCTCTATGGTTCACTCCAACAACTCAAACCAAGTAAAACAACACCAAAATATTAGTAGAAGATGAGTGATGGTGAAGGGGAGGGAGGACACACACTCACAATAAATTGAGTGTTATAAGGGGTTTTCACACTGTGGGAAATAGGCTTGGGGAAAAATGATGATATGTACTTAAAAAGAGTGCAAGAAGAAATAAGTGGAATTACAGACTGGGAATGTCTGTTTAAAAGCAGGTCGTTAAGAGACAAAACAGAAGAAGGTGAGAGGTTTAGGTCATGCAAAGGTGAGGAAATACAGTATTTTCCCACTTCTGGTATCGCTTACATTTCATCTTACCATATGGAAACAATTTTGATTACGTTTACTAAACCTATTGTGGGTGTCAGAGAGTATAGACACAATACAGATAAAGGTGTCGAAGTCAATGCATTTAAATTAGAAAATCAAAGCTCTCACCTCTCTCGCACTGCGGGCCAGTGAAACCATAGACACAGGCACATCTGTTGGGCCCGATGCAGCGCCCACCGTTCTGGCAGCCATTCTCACAGACAGCTAAAAGAGATGACAATTGAACTTTGAAGTCTTCTGACTCAAATAATAAAGATATTTTCCAAGATATGTACATACGTTGTCCACAGTGGCTCCCAGTGTAACCCTTTGCACACGAGCACGAGTCCTCTGCACAGCTGCCTCCATTCATACAGCGGATGTTACAGGACTGAACTAAGGACAAGACAAGAGAAAATAAAACAATTAATAGGGTTAAAGGAAACAGTTAAAGACTAACTGGGTTAAAGATTTTATATATATATATATATATATATATATATATATATATATATATATATATATATATATATATATATATATATATATATATATATATATAGTGGTAAAAAGATTGCTTGCGTTAAATGTTTTGCAGATTTGGGTTAAAAGTAATTTTTTTTACAGTACAGTTTGTTACACTAACAAGCAACACTGTTATTGTATACCTCACTAAACACATTTTCCTTACACCGTATTTTAATCAGAAAATGAGCAGAAGATGGTCCAAAGTGGCATGGTGCTGTGTGACACCCTTTCCAAGGTTTGACAGCTGACTTGGCAGACAGTAGCCTTAAAGCAGCAGGGCAAAGGTGGTGTGAATGTGAAACAGAAGCACCTGGATAACAGACTATGGGGCCAAAGTATAGGGGTCATACTGAAGGCACAGAGAGCCAAAATTTTTATGGAAAATGGACTTTCTGACAGTGTTCAACTGTGACATCCTCACTCAGCACAAAAGGAGATACATGTGATATGAGGCACACATGAGTCAGCAGACATATAGGGAATACTCCTTTTCGATTTTTCGCTTTTCTTTTTTGGGCTTACAGTAACTCATCTGTATTTTTATATTGACTTGGCGTATGCTTTAGTCTGGAGAAACTCTGCATTTATATGAGCTTTTACTGGCTGTATTTGACTTCAGCTTGTGGATATTAACTTTTTTGCTAACTAAGCTGCCAACAAAGCTGTCTACTGCCAATCTAACTTTGATAAAGTGCATCACATACTTTCTCTAATAAATATTCAGTGATATGCTATATTTCCCCTGGTCAGCCAGACAAATTGTTCTTTTTAACTTGAACTGAACTTCAAAATGAAAAAAGCTGTAACATGCACAAACCATCACACCCCGGATCAAAACACAACGATATGTATACAAATCGTGTGAAGGGAACACAGATTGAATTGTAAACCAAAAGATTCTTGACTACTTAGGTAAAGGAAATGCTTTGGATTGATTAAAGCCATTGGTGGAAGGAAACGCCTATAAAGCAAAAGACTTTCTCTGCACAGAATACAGCGGCCTGTCTCATATGCATTGTATGAATATGTTTAAGGCATATATAAAGTATATGGTATACACTAATGTGAGCCAGACTACAGGTGAGTCAAGCATTGCGGCATTAATGGTCTTTCTTTGGTCTTTCAGAGATATCTCCTTGCGACATTACCCATATTTGCAGGAGTATCCTTTCCCAAGTTTTCTTTTCCCCTCTGCCTTTCATGCTCTGTCGTAATCTCAAGTTCAACATTAATTTCCTCTTGAGATCTTCTCCATTCTCCTGTGTGTCTGTGCGTGTTTGTGTGTCTTTGTCCCTACAACATTTGTGGCATGCAGGGTTCAGCTGCAGAGGGGAAATGACTGAGCCTCTGTAGAGGACTTTGTCTAATGAGATTTAGAGTGTGAGTGTGTGCGTGTACTGTTGCCAAAAGTAGTGTTAGTCATGACAGACTTTAGTACAGTAGGGTTTTTACCAAGGCAAAAAAAAAAAAAAGTCATTAAAGTAGTCGTACAAAAAATCACGACACGTGTCATTGACTCGAAATAGCTTTTACTCTTTAAGTCTGAGGTAAATGCAAGAACACAATGTATCCAATGACGTGACTAGTACATAAGATGTTAACATTAATCTGAGACCACATTTAAACAAATGGTTAAATCCTGGGCTCCTGGGCTCAAATTGTCATAAGACTAACAAAAACTCTGTACAATTTTCAAAGTACTATACATTATTTTATATAGTTTGTCAACACCTGCTTGACTAGACATAGTTTGATTGTGGCATTGTTAGCTGTTACGGTTAATGGCTTTTCCCTTTGCTCCATTTGTAACACAAAATACTACGATTCTGCAATGGTCTCTCTCACATGAGCTATTTGGCAGGAGCTGAAGTCAGTCTCATAGCAACATGCAGTGATAAATTATATTCTTTGGCAGTCCTTGTTGGCTTTTACTGTACGCTGGCTCTTCTCTGTCTCCTCATTTGCTCCCAAGAGACACAGTTCTAGTCTTGCTTTCAGCTCTCAGCCCCTTACCGAGCTGGAACAAACTCTTGCTATACTTCATCCTGTCCCCCATGCCAACTACTCGGTGATGTGAAACATGAAGAATGATTGCACTGAATGATTACATTTTTCCTGTCGAGGAACAAGCCATACAGAAATAAGTGTAATGTGAGACAGACATTTGAGGCAGAGGGCAACTTGGGTAAACTTGCTTGCAAATAGATAAATAGGCCAAGAAACATTTGTTAGACAGCAGTGTTTTGTGAAGTGGTTAAGAGCTTTCTTTTGATCACTTCAAGATATGTTTACTTTGGTAGATTGTGTTTTCATCATTGTGGGGTTATTTGGCTTCTTTGTTAGTCTATTAGGAAAGGCCCTTGAAAAGTAAATGATGAACATTTCTGTATGCCTAAAGGAGCCAAGACAAAAAATTCTTCTTTTGGAGTCAATACCTTCTGAAAACTGGATCCAGAATAAATACAACTGCAACAAAAATTTAGTGTTGTCACGATATAAAATGTCCTACTTGATTTTGTTATTTAGGGAAAGAGCTAAAAAAAAGTCACTCCTCTATACCAATTTCATTACCACTACGACAATTGTTTAGCTTTTTTGTCAGTGCAACAAAATAATAGTTTCTTAAATATTACTGGTCTTGGTCTTATACTGGTTCTGATGTAGATTGAGACCAAACTCTTAGGACACATCAAATTTTTCCCTAAGTAATTTTTTTCAGTATCGACGCTTGAAAAAATCTGTTAAATAATTCCATTTCTGACCCACTGAACGTCATTGAAAAGCCTCACATGGGGGTAAACAAATGACTGGCCCAGCAAAAAATGTGATAAAATGGGCATCACGACAATGCCCAACACGTATCAATTCAACGGCGTGACCAGAAATTCGACCCGGTTGGTAGTGGGAACAGGCAAGTTTTAGAGCAAGCTCATGAAATTCAGGACAGTGATAGAGCTCCATGAGACAAGCCTACAGTTGCATTGGAGCACTGCCCTATGATGAACAGGAAGTCGTCCATATTGGATTGAAATTCTGTTGCCACTTTTACTGCCTTGAAACCTATATCTAGTGTTTACTGGTGATTGCTCAAGTTCAAGATGTGTGTTCAGGTGGTAGGGCAAGGCAAGGGCAATAAACTTAATTTAACCTCAAATCCATTATCTAGCAATGTCTGCTATTCTACATGTTGACAATAATCATTAGAGTTATATGGTAATTTGGTTTCTATGGCAACTTGTAGATAAATTAAACTGAATTGAAAAGACAATGACAGCAGCACAAAAGATGCATATTTAAACTCTTGAGTTGGTGCCACATATTTTCTCAGCGGGGGGATCATAGAGGAAGCAATTGTGCGTATTTTGGAGACAGAGGAGGAGATGATCTCACTGGCTAATACTTTGTTCTTGTTGTGCCATTTTAATCCCACCAGGTGAGAGAATGCTGTCCCATTCTTTCACCCGTGCCTGGAAAGCAGCACATGCACAGACAGACATGGAGGGTGAACTTTCTGCTGCCCCACAATGCACCTCTGTTTTTGCTGGTGTCGCCGGTGAGTTGCTAACATCTGGGTGTTTTTTACGAGAAACTGAGAAACAGGAAGTCAGGGATTGTGTATGTGCGTCTGATGGAAAGTGGTCTTTGTTGCTCTCTTTTGTCTGGGATTGCACATACAGTAAGTAAGCAACAGATATACTTAAGATGTTGTAAATACAATGTGCTATAAAATATATCTTTTGCAATAGGTGAGACCATGTCAAAGTGCTCTACTTTATAATTACTACAATCTACGTTCTCAGGGCTCACCAGTCCCCAGTCACTGCCCAATAGAAGCTTGTCAGTTTTAAGACAGCTGTTTCTTGGTATTAGGGCTTGAATGTCCATGGTAATGATTTTGTAATTATGGTTATGGCAAGACAAGGTTCATAAAGTTGACCCTATATACTCATGTGCACAGCTGCTCTGCAATGAGCTGTGCCTAGCTTTATTAGAAGGGTGACTAATAACTTCTACCCCTGTCATTGTGTTTGGGAACTCCAGTATATCTCCAGGTCAAATAGGAGCCACATCAGAAGTCTGCTAATATTTTAGTTCACATTTAAAGTGCCAAAATAATGTTATAATTTGATTTTTTTTTTTTAAACAAAAAAACAATCACTACGATATCAATTGTTTAGGGTCTCAGGACACAGTGGTGTAACAAGCAAAAAATCCAAAAGATGTCAAGAGACCTGATATTTCCATCGAACTGCTCAAGGTGGAGTCCAAAATGCAGATTTGTGAGTTGGCACAAGTCAGGAGAAATTATAAATGGTCAGGTTGATTTGAAGTGGCTTTCAACTTTCTAATAAATTGTCTTTATGGGCCTGTAGAAAGTCATATTCAGAGTTTGAAAGTAAATAAACTGTTTATGTTTCAGAGTTATCATAACAGCTGGTCACTTTTCAAACAAACTGGTTCCTTTTAACCAAACAGGGCAACATTTAGGTCACTGATGTAGATAGATGTGTATTTAGACAAGGTCGAAACAGGTCAAAGCAGTTTGACCTATGACCTTTAACAAAGCTGCTAAAGACTTTATCGGTAAATGTTATCTCAGTGCATGGCCTGGAGGAGCAGGACCTCAGAGCTGGACACTGAACATCCTGCTTCATCTCTAGCCAACCTTCAAGGGCTTTCTCTATGGGTTACATTCATTTTCCATTTTTTTTTTTCTCCATCCATTTTCTTCTACTTATCTGGGGCTGGGTCGCGGGGGCAGCAGTCTATGCAGGGATTCCCAGACTGCCCTCAAACCACACACTTCCTCCAGCTCCTCAGGTGGGATGCCAAGGTTTTTCTAGACCGGCCGACCCAGGCCACACTAGTCCCTCCTGGGTCTTCCCCAAAGCCTACTCCCAGTGGAACATGCCTGGAACAGGCATCCAGAACAGATGTCGTGCCACCTCAGCTGGCTGCTCTCTCTGGACCTGCAGTGGGTCTATTCCGAGCAACTCCCATGTAACCAAGCTTCTCATCCTATTTCTAAGGCAGCACCCAGCCACCCCGTGGAGGAAACTCATTTTGACCACTTGATCAACATAGATTGACCGGTAAATCGGGAGCTTTGCCTTTCGACTCAGCTCCTTCTTTACCACAACAGTCCGATACAGCAACCGCATCACTGCAGACGCTGCACGGATCCGCCAGTTAATCTCACTCATGAATGACCCTGAAATACTTGATCTCCTCCACTTGAGGCAAGGACTCTCCACCCATCTGGAGAGGGCAAGTCACCTTTTTCCGGTCAAGAACCATGGCCTCGGATTTGGAGGAGCTGATTTTCATCCCAGCCGCTTCACACTTGGCTGCAAACCACCCCATGCTGCATGCTGCAGGTCCTGGCTCGATGAAGCCATCAGGTCATCTGCAAACAGCAGAGTTGAGATCCTGTGGTCCCCGAACTGGATCCCCTCCGTCCCATGACCATAAATACAATGAACAGAACTCGTGACAAAGGGCAGTCCTGGCAGAGTCCAACATGCATTGTGAACAGGTCTGACTTACTGCCGGCTATGCGAACACAGCTCCTGCTCCGGCCATACAGGGACCGGACAGTCCTTAGCAAAGGGCCCAGATCCCATAGCACCTCCCACAGGACACTACAAGGGACACGGTTGAATGCCTTCTCCAGATCCACAAAGCACATGTGCACTGTGGGGCAAACTTCCATGAACCTGATGGAGACTTCCAATGGACACTTCTGATGGAGACTTTCGATGGAGACATCCAAAGGAGACTTTTGATGGAGACTTCCGATGAAGACTTCCGGTGGAGACTTCCGGTGGAAACTTCCGGTGGACACTTCCGGTGGAGACTTCCGTTGTCCACTACCAGGTTTGGTGCTTGCCCTCGCGACAAGCACCACAGACCACAGCTACAAGTGGCCACATCGACAATAGAGGCAGAGAACATGGCCCACTCGGAATCCATGTCCCCAGCCTGCCCCGGGATCTGAAAGAAGCTCTCCCGGAGGTGTGAGTTGAAGACCTCGCCGGTGGAGGGTTCCATCAGATGTTCCTAACCGACCCTAACAGTATGCTTTGGTTTGCTAGGTCTGCCCAGCTTTCTCTGCCATCAGCAGATCCATCTCACCACCAGGTTGTGATCAGTTGCCAGCTCTACCCTCTCTTCACCCGAGTGATCACCCTTGTGTTTGAAAATGGTGTTCATTATGGACAAACTGTGATCAGCACAGAAGTCCAATAACACAACTCGGGTTCAGGGAGGCCGTTTTTCCTGATCACCCCTTTCACTGTCACTGTCGTTGGTCACGTTAGCATTGAAGTCCATCAGTAGAACAATGGAGTCTCCAGTCTGCATTGTCTGGTACCCTTCCCAGGGACCCCAAGAAGGCCAGGTACCCTGCACTTATGTCCAGCCCCTAGGCCAACACAACAGTTAGAGACCTGTCCCCAACCTGAAGGCGCAGGGACACGACCCTCTGTTCACCCTGGTGAATAACACGTGCGGCTGAGCTGTGGGGCAATAAGCAAGCCCACACCAGTTTGCCACCTCTCCCAATGGGTAATGCCAGAGAAGTGGGGAGTCCAGCCCCTCTCAAAAGGTTGGATTCCAACTGAGGTGAGGCCAACTATACAGCACAAGCTCAGACTCCTTTCCCCAGCGAGGTGACATTCCATGTTCCCTGAGCCAGTTCCAAGCCCTGTGCAGAAAGGCTCGGCCACCAGACACTTGCTGATGAGTACCCACCTCAGCCGTGGCTCCAGGGTGGGGCCAGTGACGCCAATCCGGGCAATGTAAGTGGTCTTGAAATTTCGGTCATCATAAGGGACTTCTGAATTTTATATTGCAAATAAATTGCAAAGAATGCAATGGTTTCCTCTGCATAGAAAACAAATATCTTGTGTTTTTATAGAATGATCTTGTAACTGTAGTATAGACGTCTATAAAAGTTGAAATTCACTGGATTCTTGTATTACTTTATCAGTTCATATTCAGTCTATTGCATTTCCCTTAAATGTTAATGCCCTGTAGAGCATTAACATTTAATGCTCCTGTAGATCATTAACATTTAAGGTAGCTTTGTTAAAACATGAGTGTGTGAAGGCAAGGGCTCAAAATGACCCTCACACAAAATCTAGCCTACTTAACAGTTGAGATACAATAAACTGCCTTCTTAGCTCAAGGACATGCTCCCAATATTTCCTGAACATACTAACGTTATAATTTATAGCATACATTGCACTAACCTTTGCTACTCTACTAATTTCACATAAACTCTGTGTCTGGCCTGCTTTAATCCAGACAAACTCTATGACCTGAAGTCTGCACCCTGTACTTGTTACACTGGCTCCACAACTGCTCTCACTCTGGGAGAGGAAATGCAGGATCGTTACATTTGGACACAAGCCTGGAAATGGATGAGTGGTCTCAAACTGCTGCAGTGTGTAAGACTGTTTGGTTTGGGATGTTGAACGAGGTAATGCACCGACAATTAAAATGACTATTACTACTACAGTGATGTATGTAATGATAACTGCACACAGATCATGCAATGGGAATTGGGAACTGTAAAATATTTTCATTTCTCATAAACACTGATGCTATATGAGGTCAACTAGCTTTGATTTTAGTGTTGATTGAAATTCACTACTGTCAGAACTGCAGAACAGGGTTGAGTGGCCACTGCTTTCCATTAACCCAAAACGTGCATCATAAGTAAAATACTCCATCTAAGGTAGTTCTGACCAAGCCCAGCTCAAAATCTGGAGATTGTTCTCCGTGCTCTGTACTGCAGTGCCCACTGGACACTAAAAATAAGGTTGAAGCTATACTTACAATGTGATTTGTGTTCTGATTACTTTGAGAAGGGAATTCTTGAACCTAAATCCCTTAAACAGACTTCCTCCACACTGTGCTTTGCATGTGATTGAGCGGATTACTCTGTGTTTATGGGTGTAAGAGTTACTCACTTCCAGCTCCGGCTCCACAGCTGGGGGAGAGCTGACCATTGGAACAGGTACACATATTGGGTCTGGAGCAGAAGCCATCGCCACATGAATTCCTACAGATTGCTGAAGAGATGACACAAATACACATACATCAAATCCAGAGCCAAATATAACACAAACAAACATTTTTCCAAATGCCAATTAACTATCATTTATAGAAGTTATTTGATGGGATTGTACTTACGGACGATGCACTGGTTTCCTCCGGGCAGAGTCTTCCAGCCAGGACAGCAGTAGGAGTGGAAACGGGAGCCACACACATTGGGTCTATAAGGCAGAATCAGGAATCACAATTATATACTGAAGATATAGATTCAGTCAATTAATAAGGGTGGTTAATCATTAACTGTGACTACTTTGGAAGCAATAAATTTTAATCTAGACAAAAATGTAAATGTAAAGTGATTTTTTTTTGTCTGGCTGTTTCCTTGATGTTATCATTCATAAAGTTTTTAAAGATTTGATAATGCTAGACACATAGAATATGACTGGTAACATATCATAAACTGGTAATGAAAGAGGTTTTAATGTTGTTACTTGTTACACTAAAGGGGATTCTTTAACCTTGTGTGACAGATGTAAGAGTCATCAGTGTGCACACTTAGCCTGATTGGCTGACAGGTTCACCACAGAGCTCTCCTCAGAGGAAATAGCTAAACCACATCAGGAGAGGACTGGCACAGCACACACACCAGCCCTTACACACTGCACTTCATGGATAATTACACTCACAGTTCTAACTTTGTCATCTATAAAATTCCCTGCATGCATCACTCTTGACGTATGTTATTCCTGAATAAAACACTACATCATCACTATAAGGTGGCTCATTCAGCTGCCATTGTTACAAACTACATCTCTCTGCTGACCCTTTGAGGGGTCAGTCATAAGAAAGAAAACCTCAGGAGCTCATATCAGTTGCTGTTGTTGTATAATGTAAAATCATTATTAGCACTGGATATCTATAGAAATTCAGAGTTTAAAAAATGTACAACCATGATTGTAAATGTGGAAGGCTAAACAGAACAATTTAGATACACTGTAACTGTTCATTAGATAAATACTATAAGCTCTTGAGCTCTTTAATGATCACAAACTGATTTGGCATAGTTCTTGCCCAATGGCCTCTCTGTTATAAGCCTTTTTATCCAGTGACAAGCACAAAGACCAGGAGGTCCAGGGAGGTCTGGCTGCAGCTGCTGCATGGAGTGAAGCTCCACTCCAAGCATCCCCAATGGGCAGTTCTATGTCACAGTCAGTGCCAAATACAAAATCATTATTAAAACACTGGGAAACCATGTATAAATTTACAATAGCAACATGGTTAAATTGTTTATGGTTAAGTTTTAAGTTTGGAAATTGAGTATTCCCATGTAGTGGAGCTCCATTTGCTCCATTGGTTGAAACCAAATACCTCTCAAGAGCACCATTGCTGGAGTACACAGTGGGTTTATCTGCAGTGATATCATAGCACAGAGAAAGTTGTGAATGAACTTCCTGCTGCGTGAATGCTCTGACCCCTCTGTCCTTCTCAGCGGGTCATCTCCATAGTAACCCTTCAGAGACCACAGCTGGGCTTTGAGTTTTAGGGGCAAGGGAGTACAAAGTAAACCCTAACCACATTCACAGATGGCACAGGAGGTACAACAGAACAGGATAGTGAAGCGCAGACGTTTACTCAGGTAGCATAAACACATTAAACCTACAAGAGGATAGCGGGACAGAGTGAGGGGAGAGGGAGGAAGACAGCACCAAGAGGGGGAGGAAAAACAGGTTTATCATGGAGGAAACAGGAGCAGAGTGGAAAACACAGACAGTGGCTTACCACCACCGAGTAAGGAGTGAATGAATAATGACTGAGTGTAGCACTTTGAGAGGGTTGCCAGGCCTATAGTGCAATTCAATTGTAAGGGATTGTTATGACTAAACATAAGAAATAAACTGTATGGAACAGATCATTTTAATTGTTAAGTTCCATTATGTAGTGCCAATTTGGAAGTTTGAGTTCCATTGAAAGAATTGGCATTTATGGACTTAATTTAAAAAAAAAGGCTAAAGCAGTAATTTTTGCTTCAGTTTACTTTAGTTTCAATCTGAACTTATTCAAAGTAAAAGTGCTATGCAGCAACTACAAAATAAGAACCTACTGCAATTTCAATTGTTGGATGTGAGGAATGTGTGTGTAGGTTTATGTCACTCCTGTAAGTGACCAATGAAAATAAAAGTATAAAGACAAACCAAGCTGATTGAGTTTATGATGAGCAGCATGCTTAATGTGTTATTATATGGAGTCTTCATGGTTACAGACTCAATATATAAAGGATTATGGAGGTCTGACCCTGAGCTACTTTGCCCTGTTATTTTTCCTCTCCCAGTTTCAGGTTCAAATCACCAAAAGAGACAGCTCAATGGAAGACAGGCAGAAAAAAGACATTTAAGCCCCAGGGGTTTTCCTCAATATTATGTGCCCTACTGTTTCAGGCAAAGTCCAAAGCAGGTTAACCCTTTCAGAGCTGA
Organism: Periophthalmus magnuspinnatus; assembly: GCF_009829125.3. Lineage (NCBI taxonomy): Eukaryota > Metazoa > Chordata > Actinopteri > Gobiiformes > Gobiidae > Periophthalmus > Periophthalmus magnuspinnatus. The sequence goes on along the minus strand of NC_047129.1, from coordinate 12,400,370 downwards.
GCTGGAGGCTTTGAAGTCCTCAGTCTGTGGATGGCTCATTAACTGCTATTAATGTAATAAAAGTAACATGGCTGCCACAGCATGAGGGAAGAATGTACAGAATACCGCCTTTATTTGGGCCAAAGGGACAAAAGGAAAGCCCCATTACAATTAGGAGGCCAGTGTTATATGTGTTAAGAAGTAGCATGTACAAAATAGTATGGGGTTGTTTAGGCTAATTAGTTGGATAAAGATTTTTTAATTTTTTTTAGCATAATTATTTGAGTAGAACGATGCATGAAATAAATCATGTTTTTGTGGGAGTCATGAAGCACCATGATTTAATCTGCAACAAGCACAGCCTCAGGGCCAACCCTGTATGCAGGAATCCAGGGTCAGAGTTCAAGTCAGATGAGAAACCACAACAAACACTGTGTTTCCATGACAACAACCCAAGACTGTAAATCAAAGAACTTTACAGGAAAAGTCACCTGACCTTTGACCTCCAATCTACACACTGTTACAGAGACATGAACGTCTTACCTGAGTGCATGCGTGTATGAGAGGCTTATGAGGGGCTACAAGCTACGGTGTCTGTGAATGGAAAATGTGTGACTGAAAAGCCACACATAAGGAAAATACATTCACTATAAAATATTAATCCAAATACTGTCTATGAATTTCACCTCACTTCTATTGTTTTCTTAAGTGTAATGTTTGTTTATAGGCGTGTACCGTAGTCATTTTAGAGAAATAACAGAAATCCTTTTTATGCAAAGGTGCAAATAAGAAGTTTCACTGATAAATCAAATAATGTGGACTAGTGTGACTTGGTAATAAGAACTAATGAAAAGGGGGCATTTGCGGAGCACATGCCAATCAGCTGTCACAGATAATCCTGTCATTATAGCTGAGACCAAGCTGCACGTGAGCGCTCTGTAAAAGGCAGACAAATAAAACCCTGAAATAGAATAAAATGTGCATAAAATGTGTTGAATCTGGCAAGCCACTTACCCAAAATTTTGTGTCATAGATCCCATATGTTAAAATGAACCCCAAAGTCATGATCATAGTACTGACATTAACCTGGCCTTAATGTTGACTTCCCATACATTCACCCATAGTGGCTTCCACTACGTAAATATAAAGATAAACTAAGCTACAGCAAATGTAACTGACTCCCTGTAATTTGTAGTCATGGCATATTTTGTGTCAGTGTAAATAAATAACCAAGCAAAAAGCATTTTTAGAGTTTCAGTCTGCTGAAGTCCAAGTCATATTTGGTCAATAGTGACATTGACTTTAAATGGGCTTGAGGTAAAGTCACTTCTGCACAGTTTAGTAGTCAATGAATTTGGGCAAAACTGATAAACGACTCATTTAAAGTACGTATGATAGGCAAGTTAGATATCGAGTAGATGCTGAAAAAAACATGATCTCTGGATTGGTGTAGGGTAATAACTACGTTACCCAGGTTGTATAATGTAAATGTTTTTGCTTGAGTCCAAGTCTGAGTGCTGGTTTGGCCATCAACATGTAATGGACCAGTCTGATAGCCAGTAGCCTAGATGTCTGAGCAAAAATGTGCCGAGGTTGGCCCCGTTACCCATGAAGCAGTGGCTGATGAGGAGTAAAATAAAGAAAAGAAAAGTTGGAATCATAAACACATCATCTTATTAAAGTACAAATACTATAATAAAATGTGTAAAAAGGCTAGTCCCACACATTGTTCCATTGCAGACTAGACAGTCAATCACAGAGCCAGGCAGCCCGCCTCAGTCTGATCAGCTACGCCCTAAAGTGGACTCTCGCCAGTGTTTTGTGGGAGCCAATAAATCAGAGTCAGTCGGCATCAGGGGCAGTGCAGCAGAGACAGAGCAGGGGATCTGGAGCTAGAGCCAGCAAATAAACAGAACACCCCAGCCCAAGGCCAACATAATGACCATCATTAAACTCACTCTCACACGGATAATCCAGGCACGCCAAGTTACCGATAGCATGCTGCCACTGCTAAACATTTAGATTGGATTTACATGTGAAGCAATGTGTTAGAGGTGGGGGGCCATAAGTTGGATTTCAGCAACTACTGTGTCAGAATCACCATTTGGTTTCCACAGTAGACCTTTAACTAAAACCAAGAGTATATTTCTTATGTCAAAACTATTTTTAAAAAGAAAGACTAAAAGTAAATTCAGTTCATTTTACGCTTGCCCACACACACATTCAAGAGAAAAGTATACCTCAAATAAAACAATCAAATAAAATCTGTAAAGGATTGCAGCTTGTCAAACAAGTCAGGCTTTGTTACTGATGCTTACTTGGATAATCTCATCATCCAGTTCATTTCTGACTCACTAATGCTTCCAGGAGTTAACAATGTAATGGAAAAAGTCTGCAGGCTTTTGCTAGCTGCTCATGAGAACAGTATGATAGAAATAATATGGCAATCTGAAAGTACACATTTCCACAATCTTCTCACTTCTCAAACTTAGTACTTTCCACATCTATTTGTTTCTGGGACAATTAAAGGTTATTTCAGAGGTTACTTTGTGTTAAATTAAAATGATGAAATATTATCAATGATAGATTCATATGATTGAAAACTCGACATAATGTCCTTCATCATTAACACCCTGTCCCAAGTTATTTCATCGCCTAAAGCAGTGAAACAAATGCCCCTTCTATACACCCCTCGAGTCCAACGAATACCTCATTTCCTGTGGTTTGGTACTCACAGAGCCATAAGCTGGGACAGATGGGTGCCTGATTGTAACAACTGATCCAGACGCAAAATTATTGGTTCCATAGAACATCCATTGTTTTTGGAAGAAGTGGAAAAATATACTCTGTAATACATATGACATGCGCCTCCACACCCACGCTGCTAACTTTAGGGTAACAGAAAGTGAAGGGAGGATAGGCCACAGCTGGAGAGGGATGATGCCTCTAGTTCATTTTACTCCCCACATGCAGACTCAAACAAACAGCACCTAAATACACATTACATACAGTACATGTATGTTCATATACTCCATCTGTCGCCCCAGCACCAGAGAGGAGCCTACAGTAAACCTCCTAAACTCTCCCAACTAAACTAATGTGCACTAGGGAATTTGGGTCATGTTTTTCACTCATCGTCTTCGTCCTGAGGTGTATGTATGGAGAGCACATTTCTGCTCCTCTGCCTTTCCCATGAAAAAGTTGATTTACAGTAAGGAGCCTATTTGCTGAAAGCAGAACATGTGTTGTTTAGAGAAAACAATGCGGTAGTATTTCACAGTTTAATTTGGTATAAGGCGAGCTCTGGCCTGGGCTCAGGAAGCACAGGCATGTGAAGAGAGGTGCCAGGAAAGCAGAACATGGAACCTTCTCCAGATACAACTGTTTTGTGGTGCTCATAAACCCAAACACAATGTAAACGGTTCTTTCATTCAAATGGACTATTCTCAATAGTCTTTTCCATAAAACAATGGAGGGAGGAAATCTTACCCTCTGAGAGTCTCCTGGCCTCTGCGGCGGACCCTCTGCGCTTCCCTCTGCTCGGTTGTCCCTGTGAAGCGGCTCGCTGGGTATGCTCCTGTCCCCGTTTGTGACCCCATCACCTGGACAGCATAGAGACACACCCATCCCAGCAGCGCCTGGGCCAGCATCATGGATGCCATTGGTCAGTCAACCGTCCAACCCTCTCAGACTCCGGGTTTAACTAATGGACCCAAGCCACACGGGATTTAGACTTGGATCCACACCAAGTCCCTGGGTGCACTCCACAGCAGGGCTAGACAGAACACAGAGAAAGATTAAAAACACATCAAATACTAATTACAGCAAACTTCAGATTTTATTTGAATACCGCCCAAATCAAGACCATTGTGGGGCATTTCACTGTCTCTAATTTTCTCAAGATGGCAACTTTGATCTAAATAAATAAATAAATAAGATATTTCATCAATACAAGTAAAACCATTCAGGGCAGACTGGATCTGAGTATGGAAAATGTCCTCCAGTACCATAAAGCGGTGTTTCTCAAACTGTGGTACAAGTACCAGTGGTACAATGCCTGCCTCTGGTGGTATGTGGGCCCTCTGCAGTTTGAATTTCCGTTTTATTTGGAGACTAATCTATTCACGTTTTTGTCCTGTTTTAAGTTAATGATTGTTTAGTTAGAACTACCATAGCCATTGTTTTGTTTAATTTTAGAGCCTGTTTGTGTAACCCCTCAGTCATCCAGGTCTGATCTATAGCAAAAGACAAAAATATAAATCTGTCAACTGGACAAATCGTTGTAGGAGTTAAGACGTCCTACAACAAATTGTCCAGTTGACAGATTTATAATTTCGTCTTTTCCTATAATTTTAGAGCTGGTATAGTCTCATTTTAAATCTTGTTCAGCCCTAAACCATCCTAAATCTGGTGCTACTTGGAAAGCCAAATATTAAGTTAGCTGGTCTGAAAAGTTTGAAAATCACTGCCATAAGGTATATGTAGAAGATAAAATAAAATAAATCATATACTTTGTTATAACTTGACACTAAAACATATGATGAAAAGTTGGAGGACAAGTTAGAATTTAATGATGTCAAGAGGTAAGTTAACCTGTGAAGCCTGAGACCATCGGAGCAAGAGGGTAATGAATAGTCAACAAAGATGGATTACTTAACCAAATAAGAAAGGTGTAAGCCATGAAGGTATATTATGATATCCACATATTCAACTGACCTGGCCCAGCTTAGTCTTACAAGCCTGTTAGAGTCTATTATATTGAAAAACACCCAAGTGGGCTGGATACGCGTGAGGGTTATTTTCTTTGCTCCGTCTCATTATAAAGCCCAGGTTTAGGAGAGCTCTGAGCCTCAAGTGATATATAACCTCAGCAGAGACAGGCAAAAAGGAATGGCCCCTGAGCCGCCTTACTGGAATTCAGTTTAAAAGAGGATCACAGATAAACCCACTGGGATTTATAGCACATATAGTTATTAGCATTGAAAAAACTTGTATAGAAGCTGATAAAATAAGAAAGGGGTACTAAAAACTGTTAGTAACTATTGCTTATGATGTTGAACTTCACAAATGGGTGAATGAAACAAAAGAAAAGCTATGAAGTGGAATAAATAGACCATTTCAAAATAAAAGTCCCGTGCGTAAAAGCCTGTTGGATCACTATTCCGTCGTTTGCACACTTTTCTCCTAAACTCAATCAAAGAAATATCAGATTCAACTAAAAAGCTTTTCTGCTTGTATGAGGCATGGGGCCAGAAGACATTGCCTCTACGTCTGCAAAAAATCAACGATGAAACGTGACCCGAAACCGTTATTTGTAACTTAGCACAAGTGCATATTTTTCCACAATTAGCACATTGCTGCATGTCACCACAACTTTATGAATGGAGAAAAGCGCTGCATCAGCTATTGCCCCCGTAACACTCACTGCTCAGCTTCATGTTTTATTTCGGGAAAGTTTACACTGTAAAAATACTTCAGCATGGATCGAGATGTAAACGGTAAAACTAGCTCCAAGTGAGTCAAAGATGAGTGAGTTACAGTAAACCCAAGTGGAGCGATGGTTCGTTTTCTGTATGCATCAACTCACACACAATATGCACTTAAAAAAGCAATGTTACGCGAAATTAAAGTCACTCTCAAAGGCAATGATGAGGACGTGAGCGTGCACATTACCTCGCAGCAGTTGGAGTCCCTCTGCGTCTAGGAGCCCTCAAAAGAAACCGAAGACAGGATACGTGCCCCACAGTGCAATATTGAACTATAGCCTTGCGAGAAAAAGAGAAAAGTTGGGGAATTGTCCTGTTTGAGGGAGAGGGGAGGGGACACGCGGAGAGACAGGCTGCGAGTAGGAGAGAGGGGGTAGTAACGGACTGCAGGACAAACCCACATTCCTCAAGACTCCTCAAGTTGTGCGTGTAGAGGCCACGCACCGGGTTCTTCACGCAGGGTCTCGCATCAGTCCGCAAACCAGTCTCTTGTTTGCAACCCGCTGATCTGATAAGAGCCACAAAGCCAGGGCTTATTGAAGAAATTGGCACCAGATTGCGAGGAGATGCCTACAATAGATGCATGAATACACTGTCCATTGAGAAGGTGAAGAACTAATCATGAGTCACCCCTGATTGCAATATAAATGTAAATCTTTTTGAAGAGCTAATGATGGTGTTGGTGAAGTTATTGCTGCTCGACTCTCCCTAAAGTGTCATTTGTGAGTGACACATCCTTGTGTTTTGTTGCTGATAGGAGGTCACCCTGGCAGAGGGGCTTCTGCATGGGTGGTATATGGATGAAGACAGCTGTGTACACCTCAAATGTTACTACCCACTGGGATTCCAGCACCTTCTGCAAAAAACACCTGACGTGTCAAGAAAAGTAGTTTACTAATCAAAATGTTAACAGGTGAGTAGGGTAAAAGTCTGACGGATTGATGCAGTTGTGTTTTGTAGTTACTCCAACTATATCCAAACACTGACCAACAATATAGACTAGTGAAAAAATGCACATGCTATCTGACCACCTGTCCACTCAGCCCATAATCTGAGTGTTTGGAGAGAAAGACTATCCCCCAGGTTTTCACACAGTCATAAATACTTAGTACACAATAGAAGTGGGGGACTTTTCCTTGTGGCCTTTTACAAACAGATTAATGTTCATGGATTGTATCTTTGTGTCTGCATTTACAGTTTTTTTTCCTTATGTTACATCAAATATAAAAATTAGAATGCTTCAATTGGCTATGGTTGCAGAGCATTTAGCGCTCTCCACTGGGAGGTCATGGTTCTATCCTTAGCTTTGTAAGTCTGTATATAGTCTTTCTCCTCCCTCTATGGGTAGTTGTAGTGTCCTCCCATAGAATAAGTAAGCTATAGTAACAATAAAGAAAGATAAAAGTGTATAAAATCATCTATGAAACTTAAGAGCTAAGCGTCTCTGTCTTTAACAAAGTTAAAGGTTATGTTTAAACAATAGTGAGCATGAACATTCCCATTCAATCAGATTTGAGCATGTCTACATTTTTTGTGCAGCCCCAGACAAACATCGCCTCACACAGAAAACACATGCTGGCTTCATGCTGTTGAACATGGCATTTGATTCTAATGGGGAACATGCAGTTTGCTGGCAGATCTGCCTCTAATATGCTACCTAGACAAGCATTATCTTTACTACAGCTATTGGGCCTCTCACATGGGCAAAGAAAGCACATAGACTCAAAGGGTGTGCTCACATTTACACTAACGCTGCATCAAAATTGGGACTGAACTAAATATTCTTGGGACTAAACCAGGACCAAATCTACATTCTACATTAGGATGTCTTAGTTTCTGCCATCTTTCCATTGCACACTTATCATGGATTAGTTTGACTCAAGAGAGAAAAAGATATATTGTGCTGCCAGAGTTGATTGCTGTTTTTCAGGAGGTGTTTGCTTTGAGGCTTGTGACAAAAGCCATTTGTTTTACATTGTCCAGACACATGTAGTCTTCAGGCATTGTACCCCTACTACACATTTGAAATAAAAATTGAGAATCTGGACTAAATACAACTGTCATAATGGATTCATCCAAAAGCACAACATTCATTGACAAACATTTTTCAAATCAAAGTCTTTTCAAATCATTGTTTCCAATTCTGTTCTCTGGCAACATGGTTGAGCAAACCAAAGAAAAGCTAAAATTTTGACTCTTGTTGGATGCATTTTTGACATGGAGCCCAGTTTATGCTGAAACATCAAACCAGGAGAGACCACCAGAGCTTATGAGAGCTCTAAGAACATGTCCAACCCGTCCAGGAGATCACTGTATTTCTAAATCACTTCCATGACACTGTGAGTGAAGAAAAGATGGAGTGCCAGAATTAGTCATACCGTACTACTGCCCACTGGGGTGATCCAGTGCACACATGGGTCACAAAAGCCCCAGACGACATTGGTTACAACATAAATATTATTACAAGCATGTAACACAAAAATGGTGCACAAACGCTTGCTTTTTTGTGAGAATATAGAGCTCTAAAATTCCTTGCCTTGGGACTAAAGTGAAATGTAGTATGTACCATATGCGACATCTCTACATGATTTATTGACAGCAAAATACAAGCCCAGTGTGAGCTGTGAGTATGCAAAATGTATGACATGAACATAAGAACATACAGCACATGTTTGAATTGGCAGTGCTGGAAGTTAATGACAATCAGTTCTGCACAAGATGGAGTCATTGCTGATTGCATTCAAATCAAGGAAATCACAAAAAAGGAAATATACTCAGGTCAAAAAGTACAAAAGCCAAACTATCGGCTTTTACCATACATCAAGAAAACTGCTGGCCAATATAAACAAATCTTATGTCTGAACTAATACATTCGGGATAAGAATAGCACTGCTATACTAGTGACGATAATGCAACGAATCATTGTAGCAGTGGTAGTAGCAGTAGTAAAAGTAACTTACAGTCAAAGTACTAAAGTAGTAAAGTAGGAGATGTAGCAGTCCAAAACAAAAACAATTATTTTGTGTTACAGTTTTTGGTGGATGATGATCCTAGAAGAGAACGGCATTGTCCGTTTGTATGTTTGGACAATGAAAAGGTGACTTTACTTCTCACCTTTGTGGAATCATTGTGTGCAGGTATGGTTTGCCTCATCCTACCCAGAATGCCACTCAGCTGTACTCACTATAACAACCTGCCTCTCACAGCTGTGCAGTGATGCAGTACCGGAGGAATGTACTACTTCAAAGTACTTCACGAGCGGAGACAACGAATGACCGTGTTCAGAGAATCGAAATATGTGATCTCATAAAACAGTGCACAAACACATTGGTCTGCTTAGTGAGGATGAAGAGGGATGGCTTCTGCTGTTTTTGTAGGAAGCACTAGAGGAAGAGGCGGCCGATTGCCCATGATGTTACTCCCAAGAGGAACAGCATACTTTAACCCAGCCATGGCTAAACGACTGTTAAAACATACAGTGTGGACAGAATAGTGAGTGTGACACTGGAGTTCAAGCTTAGCCTTCTTTTGTTGACTTTCTGGATGGGAGAGACTTGAGATTCCTTGTAACTGCAAATGACAAGAGACTGGAGAATAGAAAGAAATGGAAAAAAGTCAAACAAAAGATTGCAGCATGATGCCAAGAGAGTGGAAAGAATCCTGCTTTCGAACAGTGCGAGGGGATAATGGCTTTCAGATGTGAAAGTCCTTTGTATTTTAAAAGAAGCATAAAACATTCCCTCTCAAAGGAATCCAAAATACGTCAGGAATTCCCGCTGAAAATCAGGTTGAAAATCCACAACAGAAATGGGGCTGAAAAGGTTGATCTTGTGTTTGCTTATGCGGGGGATAATCATGTTTTGAAGTGAAATATACAAATACATACAGTACGTCTGGGAGTTTGGATGGACATTTGGGCGGCATACCTCTGCTCCACAATGATGTTTTCTCTTCGGGAGAACGTAGCAGGGTGGGGGTGCAGCGGCACTCTCTATTTCCTGTTCAAACCTTGGGGGAGCTGAGGTGAGGTCATTCCTCCCTAAAACTGTTAAGTCCACAGCTCACAACCAGGAGCAGCACAATATGGTTCCCATAAAATATGTCAACAAGAATGTTTAAAGTTTTGGCTTTGGATAGTTAGTGGTAAGCAAGATGCAAGTCATTAGTCAAGTGAGTTTTTGGGAGTACGTGCTCAAAGTATATGTAAAAGTTATTTTCTTTTACATCAGGGAAAAATTGTGAGGCATGGTTTGGGTACCATTTGTAGTAGTGGTAGGTTGCTGAGAGATGTATTAACTTTTTATAAATTTATCAAGATATTTAAGAATTAATGCTGGGGTACTAGGGCTGTTTCCACTATGTCTAAAAACGAGGTGTGGTTTTACCTAAGTCAAAGGTGAAGAAATGTAGACCAAACCCCCTGTGAAGGAGCTGACCCAGAGGAAATAGGTTTAGCGTACTTTATTTTAAGAACCTAGATATATTACAATGATGTTTCATTTCCTCTGTTAAAACGTTTGCACTTCAGTATGCCATAAAATGTCAAAACCATTTGCCTTAGCTATAATTTCCACATGTTAACTATGCTTATATGTTGTGCTCTCAAAAAGAAACCAAACCAAAACACATGACATATTTCATTGTCTTGTTTTCCAGACATATCTTTAATGTTAGCTTCATAGTGGAACATAATGTGGGTAACCTGTGGTTGGCCAGAGTGTTTCAAACATTTCACAATATTATGATGATGAACCACCATTTAACTTTCTGAGCTTTGCCCTGTACCCATCGTTTACAGCCCAATGACTAATTTCCTGTCTTTACCCAAATCCCCAGAGAACATTGCCTCATAGTCCAATAACACTCTCAATGAACAGGTGAAACTAACTGTTAAAGTCATGAAGTAGTTTAACAGTCAAGAAACATGAGAAGTACTATTTGTGTCTGAATATCTGTGTAAAATCATCTCTGTGAGTTATTTTACAGTTGTATGGGACTGTAGTAAATCAGAGGTACACTGAGTAAATGTTAAGTTTTAGTTTGTTGTACTCCTCTGTGGTCATTATAGGGCTGGAAACACAATAGTATTTTAGCTGACCATGTTGTCACTTTTAGTGATTTTTCCTTGAAAGCAGCTGTTTTCACCTTGAATGAGTGGTCTTCCTGTAAAATGGAAGCAAATTACTATAATTACTGTACCGCTGGAAAATAAAGATTTGTCAGCAATGGCTCTGTAAGTGTTTTTGTATGAATCTGGATCGCTTTATGGGCTCTCAATCTTGTATAGAGTCATTCCATCTGAAAATGACAGACCACATTGTCAAATACAGAATACAAAATACACAACTATCCAGGTTAAATAACTAGACTAGAACCATGTGGAAGGACAGTGTCCACGTATGCATCAGGAGTTCAGATACTCTTTTTAGAAATGTTGTTTTAAGAGAATACATTAATTAACAAATATTATTTTATTTAGAATACATAAAATGCAACAATAATTATTTAGTCACACTTCCACTTCATGGAATACATTCAGCAATTGTTTCCCGTTGTGCATAATATGACATTCAGTGTTGGTTATTGCATTGTACCAGTGAGGAAGCTAAGTGTCTGACTTTTGATATTCTGAACAATCACTGGGGACTGCTGTGAATCTCATGTCCCTTTATGAACACAAACAGTATGTTTTATCTGTGTGCCACATTTGTTTAGGTTCACAGCTCTATTCTGGCGAGGAGTGCATTTGTTCTGAGCCCTATTAAAGCCATGTATCAATGGACCACCCAAGCTTTTTTACACAAACCAAAAGACAACACAAAGCAGGGAGGGGCTCAGTCTAAAGAGCTCTCAAAAGTGACAAGAGGTAGATCTGAGGAAGTCCAGAGTCTATTTTCACACTAATCACTAATGCATACAATGGGTCTGACACACAGCTCTGGTCACTAATGCCTTGGTGTCTCTCAAGGTCAAATCTGGAGAAGTGCAGTGGACCAGCTGTGTTTGCTACAGCGCATCACCTCATATCTGTCTCCATCACATCCTCCTCGCAGCATAGACAATATTTTCCACTAATTGATTTGAAATCTAGGTCAGAGCTGTCTTTGCAGCCTTAGACACCGGGTCTCCATATGGTTTTACAAAGGAGTATTCTATAGAAAGATTTTAATAGTCTGTCACGTGGCATTTGTGCAAGAGGAACTCAAAAACTCTAAGTGAATGTATTAAGCCTTATTAAAATAAAAAAAAACTCAAAAAGCTATATTGTGAGAAGTAGTCTGGTTTGTCAGGTGAAGTGCAACAATCTTTACTACCATCTAAATAGATTGCTAAAAAAGCATCTGCCTTTCTGATTCGCTGATGATCACAGGGAGAGAGAAAACAAAATGTTTTGTCTGATTCTGAAAACAATTATACATACAATATATTTGAAAGCAGATAAATGTCATGGAGGCCCAAAACACATTTGCATGACAGGAATATATTAAACAGCAAAAGTATGTTGTTACTTTCCACATCTACTTTCTGAGAAGTAGTAGTATAATAGTATAGTTTGTCTACCTACCTTAGCTCCCTCACAGGTCTTTGAAGTGCCAGGCCCCCCCACACAGAGGGTTTGGTGGGGGGGTGCTTCAGGATTAAAGGCTGTGCTGCAGCAGCCCAGCTGTTTGCACTGCCAGCCCAACTCCAGAGCGACACCTTAGACCTGCAAGAGTCAATATTTGTGAGTGTGTGTGAGTGTGGGCGTGTATTTAATCCATTGCGGGGACTAAAATCTGCATAAACACTCATGGGGACCTGCCTCCCTTGTGGAAATAAATAATAGGTCCCCAGGATGTAAATCTTTCAATATTAGATTGATCACATGGTTTCAAGTTAAGTTATGGATTGAAAAAGGTTAAGGTTAGGGTTTAGCTTAAGGTTAGGCAAGTAGTAATTACGGTTAAGGTTAGACAATGTAATGTCCTCAAAAAGCATAGAAACTCAACATAAGTGTGTGTGTTTAGGAGAGGCTGATAGACCCATTGAACCCCAGAGATTTGAGGTTGTGGATTTGCCACTTCATCATTCTTGTGGTTCAGTAAATACTTGATGCATACACACTATAGCACTTAAAGGAGTGGTAACACTCTGTTATAAACAGTGTAATCAGGGTGAAGTGATTTCCTGAAACTTGGAAAAGGAAAAGTTGAGGTGACGGTGCACTTGTGTGGTCTTCCTCAGTTTGCATTCAAGTCTCCAGCCTTATGCGACTTCTGGTGCAGAGAGCATTAAGTTAAGGATACAAGTCTTTTATGAAAGAAAGCATCAGATACTGGAAGTGACAGCCCAAGAATTGACCCTGGCTCTGAAAAACATGCAAAGTAATAAAGCACCAGGTTCAGTTGGAAATCAACAAATTCCCCATCCAGCAACCCCCCCCCCCCCCCCCCCCCCCATTTTCATTATTATTATCATTAATATTTCATATAATGTATCACATTTTTGTATTATTTATTGTGTGATGCTCTTCATATTCATATAAATCATTCAAAATTTGTGTGATTTTTTTTTTTAAGTTTTAGGTTTTGGTATATAAAAATGAAAAAGTGTGTATACATTTATTGTCTAAATGACAATCCTATATTTGTTCACACATCAATAAAATTATATGAAACAGAGAAAGCATCAGATGCTGCATTATAGTAATCAGATTCTTTCATCTGAACTGAAATAAATATTGTTACTTCAAAATAACAGAATGGAAGTAAAAGAGTAAAGAGCTACTTGTTACTACAGAACCTCTACTGCTCATACAATAATAATACTACAGCAATGATGATATTTCTACAACCCATAACAGTCCAAATAAGCTAGCGCCTATGACACCTCATTTGGCTTATTTTAGTGCACTGAAGTCAAACATACATGTTGAAGTTTGCCTGTTGTAATTTCTGTAATGGTGGAAGTATGGTTTGAGGAATGCAGCTCCCACTGTCAGCTCGAACAGCAGCCCGTCCATCTTCATTATGGCCATTCCCACATACTGGTCATGTGATTTACTACCCCGGGCCCCAGCACCAGTGATATAGGGCAAATTCCTGACCAGGATCAGCGAGGTTCCACACACACAGATGCAGTCTGGAATCTGGAAGAACCGGGAAAGTTAGAGGATAGGATGAGGGGAGAACAGTACAGTACGGAAGATTTAGGGGTAGAGGCATCTGAAACTCAATTTGGACAAAATTCATGTTTTGATGTCAGTAAAATATTGGGAGAGGACAACACAATTCCAGGAAAGATTAATGTCATGTCTTGTTTGATTGCAATGCAGAGTGAGGAATCCAATATAACTACATTCTAGTGTATCCAGTTATGCATATTTACTTTCACTCCTTTTGCTGTCAAGTGTTAATTTATTTTACATTTTGGTACTTTTCAAAGTCTTTTTAAAGATGTAGAGTTTTATAGTGCTCAAAATCTGAACTGATTTATAGACACAAGACTTCAACACAGACATTGCATTTTACCACATGAGGCCGAAGTCACGGAAAACCTTCAACATGTTATCCTTCAGTGAACGGGCCAACTTTAAAGCATGTTTTGTGCCACACAGCAAATTAATCTTGGCCTACATTTACATCTCTACAAAGTTATAAATTTATCACTGCAAAGTGTAAGAAACCTGGGGGTCATTAGTAAAGTAAAAGATCAGATATTTCAACAGGAAAATTCTTGAACAATGGAAATGAAAACCACAGCTGGTGATCATCATAAACACAATTTACATATGGTGATTGTTAGCACAAGGAATCTCCAGACCTTTCACTCAACCGCTGAACATTTTCACAGTTTATTCTCAGAGGATGTGAGCTAACAAGCAGCAGCTAAACTAGAGTCCAAAATTATGTACGCACCCCACCAGACGCAGTGTGTTCCGGTTATCCTCACATCTTCTCTTGTCTCATGTCTGGAGAGGGAGGAGGCCAGATATGATGCAGTCGGAGAAGGCTAATGGTGCAGAGCTAATGACAGTGATTAGAGGGATGATGGTAGAAGATGTGGAGTGCTGAGTAATTGGCTGATGTCACTGGAAGACAATGAGAAGGTGCACGTTCAAACCTGTAGGAGAGCAAGACTAGAAACAGACATGATGAAAGAGATAGAGGTTAAAAAGCGTAGGTCGGTAATGAACATTATAAATGATGTAAAGATGAAGGAAGGAAATTGTCCCATATTTTATCCGGTAACCTTTTGAACTTACATTCCTCCAGACAGATTGTGGATATCATTATAAATTATTGAAGAGATAGAGTAACAATTGATTTTATATCTTTGCATCATTGATTTTCCTTTCACATACGTTCCAGATGATTCAGATTAACGCTCAAGCTTAAAGATGCATGTAACTTTTCAGGTGACATGGAGAGAAGTTTAATACTGCATACCATGGAACATTCTAGGCAAATTAATAACCTCTCTATGGAGACAAGCAGGTGGCGGACCTTTCGACCTCTAGCAGAAAGGCTACATAGTGCCACTTCTCCTAATTTTAGAATTTTAGATAAGCTTATTGTTGATGTTTTTAGCATTTAGCAATTCAGGACTGGTTTAAAGTTTTTGTTTTACTGTAGCACTCTGAGATTCTATGGAATGAAGAGTGCATTATAAATAAAATATATTATTATTATTATTATTATTATTATTATTATTATTATTATTATTACATATTTTTAAGTTTAAGTTTGGTTGTTGTGCTATTTTTTATTCTATGCATGCATTTCCACCCTTATTTCAGAATATTTAAACGTTTAATCGCACAGACCTTTAATTGCAGCTTTAAACTTTTAATAGTTTAGTTTATTACCTTTATACTTGTTGAGTTTGATCCAGATTCCACAATAATGACATGTTTTAATTCAAATTAAACAGCACACCTGCAAATAAAAAGCACATTATTGTCTTATACCTTTTCAAGATGTGTGATTTTACCTTTAAAGCGCATATTGATGTAGTGACTTAAAATCATGGTTCAAGTATAAAGCCACAACGTGAACCCCCTCCACGTGGCCTAAATACACTCAGCTCAGGATGTGTTGTTGTATGCAGAGTACTGATTTGCATCGGGTTTGTCCATGTTCGGGTTTGTTCATCTATTCAAGCTTGAACTCATTCTCAACTTGTACCAAAATTAGCCTGTGAACTCCTTTGCAAATGCACTGACTGCTCTACTGTACAGATCCTTGCTCTACTACGGCAATACTGCAATATCTGCTGCCCTCCGCTGGCAGGACGCGCTTTCTCCCCAAAGTGCAAGAAGCTACAATTGGTTACTACTTTTTGGAATCATTCTGTGATTTTCCTTACTTTACAATCCAACTATTTCCTCCATTATATTTAGAGCTTATAGAGGGTGCAATACCACGAGCCCACGTCCTGCAAGACAAAAGCAGCTGAGAAGAAGGGGACGTCCAAACAGCAGAGAACAGAGGCTCCGTTGTTTTGGTGGAGCTGGCACATGGCACTAGGTACGGTGGGTGATAGAGGCTGTCAGGGCGCATTAATGTCATGTGGGTGTTAGACAAAAGCAGCGGTGCAGAGACTGGACAGAAGATCTGCCTCTGAGTGCTAATGAGAAATACTACACCAACATCATTTAAGTGGCAACGCAAGTTATAAGGCCAACATAGACCTATTTTAAACAGCCTCATTACAAAAAAGTAGAGGGTAGAAGTGTCTTGCTTAAGGACACAACAACAGCATGCAATCATTGGAGGTTGGAGGTTGCTCGTTTTCAAGTTTTGGATGTTAAACCCCCTAAACGTTTAACACTTATTCAAACTTTTTAAAGGGTTGCACATCTTCAGTCTATGGAAATATGGGGACAGAGATAGCCTACAGAGGTAGCCTACTCATCCTGTTCAGATTTCACAGGAACATAAACAAGAACACTTAAATCTTAGATATATAATAAGCATTTCGGTTATCAGAGGCAGTATCATCATGAGGTGTTGAGCATGTGTTATTGTAAGTGACTGTGAATGAGGAAATGAACTCAGTTGGCTGCCACACTGAGGCACATGTTCCACTCATTATAAGAATTATCTTGGGCACAGACAGTTGCACCCAACAAACTGGCACCTGAATTGACAAAACCTTATTAAAGACTGTTCAGCTGTGACTATAGCACTTACTTCACTTTTCCACTCCTAAAAATGAAAGAAGTTAAAATTACAAAATTGTACATGGCTGTATTAGCTATTATTTTCAAATGCCCTTTGAAAGTTGGGGATTAAAAAGCCTATCACAATGTACAGACCAAATGCCATAATAATTATCTGTCTCTGTAAAGATAAGAATTGCCCTGAACTTGACACTTGTAACTCCTCCACATCACATGACACAACTCAGAAATAACAAGTGTGATGTGTAGATATAGATCAGTGTATTCATCTGGGCCAGTATAGATGGAAATGTACTGTTCTATATTTCTAAAAACATGGCAATTCTTGCAAAAGGAAAAGGGAAAGTTTATCTAATCTATGTAAACAGCCCTGGTGTGGAATTTCCTGCCCCCTGTATCCTGTATGCCTCCTGTAGGTGGATATGGTATGAAAAGCAGCATCATGTGAGCTCTGCAAATCTTATCGGCTTTTCTAGCTGCTGACTGACGCGCTATATGTCTGACACAAAAGCCTGTTTCTAAGTTATGCAATATTAAAACAGTGTGGCTGCCACTGGCCACCTCACACTCTATAGGTGAGGAAGCCCATAAACCAATAGTTCCATAAACTATTGTTGTCTGATGCATTTATTTAAAGGTCTTGTTTTTCAGGAAGTTGGAGACCTTTGTTGGTGAGTAAATATTATATTAATCGCAGCTCAATTGCTCTTACCAAGATTTAACAATCCCTGATAATTATCAACAATAAGGGATGGGCTACTAGGCTAGAATTAGTCTATCAATAAACAGCTGCTGTTTCTTTCTTACCTTGTCCCATGTAGATTTTTAACTATAGCAACACTAAATGACTTGATATAGTTAGAGTTATATATTATACAGGCTGAATTTATAATATACTGTAGTCTTCTGGGATAAGAGGGATTTGACAGTAAGAAACTATGTGCATTCAGGAAAAAAGACCTACATTATTTCTGCTAATGACAGACATACTTTGAAATAAGAAGCTGAAATAAGAATCTGACCTCTCTCTAAGCTGCCCATTGTCCTGACCCGACTCTTCACCCTGCTCTGAAGCATTTGCTGCATGTTTCAGCGGTGACCACGCCCACGTCAGTAGCGCATGTGTGCGTCAGTGCGTCAGACGCGCTCGTCCTCTCATCTGCTGCTGAGCCCCTCTCCTCCTCATCGCAGGAGCATGGACAGGTACCTGCTTAGCCCTAGTGTTATATTCTTACTTGGGATGATATGGACTGCTAGAGTTTGGGGATCATATCGTTGTGGATTCTCTGGGCTATTTTGCGTAAGGATTCGTGCATGAGTCGTTTATGACGCTGACTGTATCAGATCAGGGTTTGTGAGTTGCGTGCTTTAACAAATATTACGTCTTTAAGACCCTTCTAAAGTAGCTTATGTGTACTTTAGTATCAAAGTCGGTGATGTCCGCGTTGATGCGAAACTAACGAATGCGTGTGCGCGTCAGCGCGTCCCACTAGTAGCTACAGTTATGGCGCAATTAGGCTTGTCATTTATTAAAATGTTGCTCTAAAATCCAATACTGATACTACCAGTGTCTTCCGAGTACTAATGTAATTTCTTGTTTCCCATTTATTGATAATGTTCTAAATTAATGCCTCTTTGTCTACTGTGTAGGCCTAAATGAAACAAAGTTTTGTCATGCATTTTATTGTTGGTTCAAAACAGGACTCATTCATGATTGTTATGACACTTTTAAAGGCTCCGCCTTTACTGCCTCTGTCATTAAATAGTTTTATGGTGTGTATCTTGCTTTTGTTGCACGTAAACCAGGAATTGATTAGCAGGTGCTAGTATGTCTGTCATTATCCTGTCTATGCTTGCGTCATTTAGTTGTATAATATGTCTAGAATACTGCAGCTTGACCTATTATTGTTTTTTCTGCAGATTTGACCGCATCTTCCTGTTAAATAATAATTTATTTTTAAATTGTATTATTATTATTTTCTGCCCATTTCAAAAACTTCTGAGTTTAGAACCATCTCCATTCAACAGTTTTGTTTTGTTTTTTTGTTGTTGTTTTTTTACCTCGTTTTTTTACCTTTATTGCAGTTTTATTTGAAGCTCTTTGTAGCACTTGAGAATAGCATAGTAAGTGTTAATATTATTGCTGAGGTTCTTATTCGTTGAATGTTTAGAAGTAGCCTAATAAAACACAGCAGGGCATATATTTCCTGTCTTTTATTGTAGCTACACTGAAATACTGCTTTTGTTTTATCTGTTTTTATCTGTTTTTTCTCCCACAGGATGGAGGCTGTGTTGAATGAGTGGATCTGGCGAGCTGACCTCTGGCTTCCTCCCGGGACGGGCTGGGAGGACATGGAGGTGGACCCAGAACAGGGGCACATTCCTCGGCCGCGGGACCTTACCTACAGTGTTCCTCTGACACTTGCCTTCATTGCCTGCAGATGTGTCTTTGAAAGGTGAGAGCAGAGAGCTTTCAACCCAGAACTAATGATAACAGATATAACAAATATTAATTTTAACTTTTTTTTTTTTTTTAAATGACCTGCATTGTAGTTAACTCCTATTGGTTGTCACACTAGTCAGAATCTTCTTTCCATTTGTTTTTCCATTTAGAAAATTATGTCTCTTTCTGTGCAATGACCTGTAAGTTATTGTACATTTTCCTGCCACAGCCTTTGATCCAAGATTAGGACTGGCAAAAACAGCACACTGACTTCAGACGCCTTATATATGGTTGGTTTAATGCTCTGAAACATGGAGCACAATTATGTTTTACATAATGTGTTTTTATACAGTATTATACCATTTTATTTTAGTATTTTATTTTTATTTAGTGTATGTATTTTCTGTATGTATATAAAAGTAGAAAGTGATTAAATTAAAGAAAAATGACATTACATTAATACTTTTGACTGGTAGTGTATGTGTCCATATGCTGTCTGTGGTAAACTTCCCAAAGATAGTATCAGTTTATGATTACAGGGAATCTGAGTAATGGCAATAGCACTATTAAGACAACCACATAGTCTAAATAACTTGACCTACAAACTTGTAAAGCCATTCTATAATGCTACTTTTGGATGTGTGCCAACAATTGAAATTCAAACAATGAAAAAAATCATTATCCTTAGAGAACAGGTTAACCTCCTTTATATTAGACTTTCATGCTAAAATATTTACCTTGTTGTTGTTAGTAAACCCAGAATTGATGACCAGATTGAAGCTTTTGTTTTGCAATGTAATATTTTGTGTGTACTTTTGTAACCTGTCGTCTCCAGAGACAGAGTAGCAGGAAACGTGTTTTTCAAGGTGCTTCCTCGTTGTTTTGTTGTTGTTGTTGTAGCAGTAGGTAAATGAACTTGAACGTATTATTTACTTGTGTCAGACAGCAGGTAGCCATGTCCTGTGATGATCCCATAGTGCTGCTTGGTCCATAAAGAGAAGTCCAGTCTTGTAACCTGACACTGCTCTCCTGGGTCATGATGCTGTGATGTCCTATTGTCTGTGATGCCTGCCCACTTTGGCTTGATTATCTGTGAGATTGAGTTGCACATGGCGGCATGTGCATGTTGTACACTCATTTATCACTACTGCATCTCCATACTCCGTCTGCCTCCCTATCACAATAACACACACATAGATCAGGTTCCTCTTGGTCACTTAACACCAAAGCCGTCTGTCACCAAAGACCCATGAGACTGTTTGTGCTTAGGTGAACACCCCGAATCACCTTTGACAGCTGTTTTATGATGTTGTTAATTATTAATATAGCCCAGGTTAACCCTATAGGCTAACCTATTGCATGTCTGTGTCTTTCAGGGTAGTTGCAGTACCATTAAGCAGACTCTTAGGTGTAAAGGACCGGGTTCGAGTTCAAGCCGTTGCTAATCCAAAGCTGGAGGCGTACTACAAACACAACAGTCGGCAACCATCAGAAGTTAGTACTTTCTTTATCTTTATTGCTGTGTATGGATGTCAAAATTATTTGGTTAATCAGTAATATAATCATGTATAATTTATATTAGAAACATAATTAAGTAATTTAAATTCTATACATAGATCAAAAAGATAAATATAAATGTATAAGCAGTTTTATTTGTCTGTTTATGTCACAGTAACTTCTCTTGTATCATTCAGAAGGTTTTAATTTCATAAAGATGATCATATAGTAGAGGAATGGTAATTGCACAGTTGGAATGAAAGTGAATTAAGGATTTCACACTTGTTTTGGCAAGGAGTCAATAATTTTGAGTAATTGTAAATATCATACTGAAAATGATATGCTACATGAATAAATGTCTCTCTAGTCCACCTCAAACTTGTTACTTTAGAGATCCATAAACTGCCCTGAAAAAGAAAAAAAAAAGTGGCCTGCTGCCGTAGTAATTAACAATTTAAAATTAAATATTATATCTTTTGAATTGCTCTCAAAATGTCACAGATAACAGTAAGCTGCCACCCATGAATAATTAAACCTGTCTTTCCCCGTGTGAGGTTCAAGTGCAGACAGGTTTGTTACAGGTGATTCCCATCGTTGCTCTCAGCTCCTCTCACTGTAGTTTACCTGTGTTTACTTGTGTCGGCATGCTGAGTCTTTGACCTGTTAGGACCTGAATCCTCTCAAATGACAATGCACAAAGTGTTAAACCACTATCTACAGTTCACACCTGTTGTTTTCTTTTCAATTTTGCAAACTCGTTATTACTAATTAGGGTTTAATAAATATATTTAAAAAGATCATATTTGTATTTTGATCATCATTATCATTATCTGGACTATACAGACTCTAAAACACATACAAAAAGACCTTTTTAGTACAAAAACAGTGGAATTACTAAATCAAAATGTCAAAAAAGAAAAAAATGTTTCTGATTATCTTCAATAATACACTTTATTTGTAAAATATTTAGAAGCTCCCAGTTATCATATTTCAACCTTTATTTGGATAACGTTTTTGAAAATCATTATTATCTCTACTGTTGTGTCTCCCTTTACTCTCTCCCTTTACTTTGACAAGTACCTAACAAGTACCATATTGAAAATATTGATGTTTGCAAAATAAAAAATTAAATAAATATATACAAAATAAAATAACAATAGCAAGAATAGTAAGACTTGTCAACTAATCAACAAAAAAAACAAAAAAAATCGCTGACTTGTCGACTACTAAAATAATTGTTTGTTGCAGCCCTATTACTAAGTGGGAAGTACTTTGAAACTGCAAGGTAGACAGCCCTCACATTAAATTTAGACTCAGATTAAAGGAAAAGTAATACAATTCAACTGTTGTTTAAAAATACTTAATGTACTTTTTCAGAATGAGGTATCAAACTTATCAAAGCAGTGTGGACTATCCCAAAGAAAAATACAGACATGGTTCAGACACAGAAGGAATCAGGATCGACCCACGAACACAACAAAGTTCTGTGAAGCCACGTAAGTATTTTGAATTAGATTAATTTATGACCAAACCAAATCTTTTTTTCAGTTTGTGTTTGTGTCTTTTGCTTTGGGCAGTTGGCGTTTTGTTTTCTACCTCCTCTCATTCATTGTGGGCCTCAGCTCCTTAATTAAAGTGAGCAAATAATTTTCTATGGCATCATAAACAGTATATACATGTACCCTAACCAGCTCAAGTTTCTCCTTAGACTCCATGGTTTTGGGACTCGAGAGAATGCTGGAAAGGTTACCCTAAACAGGTGAGCAGTTGTGTATTTTTATTTACATCTAGACTAGATATAGGCAATATATTGAATTATCACTAATACAGTAAATATTGTTTAAGATATGCAAAAATCGAATATTGCTGTATCATTTATAACTTAAAAAATGACCTCAAAAATACTAATGTTAATGAAATAGAAATAAAAAAGCAACAAACCTATATTTCTGCATGTGTGTGGGTAATTTATATTTATTTCACATTTGTCTAAACATCAACTACTACGATGACACATTAAGCCCATGGACTACCAAAATACCCCCTAACCTACAGTAGAAGTTTGCATGTCCTTCAAATACAATAAATACATAAACATACCGTTTTTGTGCTCACAGATTATTAATGGCAGCGAAACACAATACAGCAGTTCTGAACCATATCAGTTTTGCGGTTTCTGTCTAGACTGTGGTTTTATGAAAAAAAAGTTGTGTATACACTTTTACCACAGCGTCCTATACTTCCTCTCCTCTGATGCTGTTTCAGAGCCTTGTGTATTTAACTAAAGTCAATCTGCATAGATGACAGTTGGGTGCCTGCAAGTCGGCATTCCAGCAGAGAAAGCAGCCATTCCTTTGTCGGTCATGGCCTTCAAAAAAACATTAGTCTAAATCCACTGATTACTCACCTTCTGTTAGTGCTGTGAACCTGTGATCTGCTTAAAAAAACAATGGTTAATATTCACTGCCAACTTCCTGTAACTGTGTTTGTGCAACGTTATTTTTACCCAAATGTAGTTCTGCCAGGACCTGGTTCCTAAACCTGTTCCAAAGCTCTAACCTTAACCAAAATACCCTTTTCTAAATCTAACACCTGATTAAGAAATAATATATCTGCAATAATGAGCATACGCTATCATAGCGCCTCTGCAAAGTGTCTGTTGTGTGGGATATTTCTTTCACATTTGGGGGAAAATGTGCAGTGTATAACTTTGCATTGTTTTGCATGTTTATCCAAATTAAGGATGTCAAGATTACCAGATATTCTATAGTATAATATTTTGAGAGTAATCGTGACTTTTTTACAATCAGTAATAAGATTTTAATCTACACTCACACAGGCCTTTTATGTCCAACATTACTTTTTTTATTCAGAACCTTTTATTTCATAAAGCTGGTTGCATTAAATGAAAGTGAGAATGAAAGTAGATTTTGTTATATATTTATTGGTTATGGTGCCAATTCTGAATAACAAAAAATGCAATGTTTCTTCTCACAATAATTGTAACATTAATATTTGATCTTGTCCTAATCCAAATGTATGACGATTAACATGGTGCTTTCCTTTTGCAGCCTGTGGCAGATGCTCATTATTGGTATTACATGTTAGAGCTGGGATTTTATTTATCGCTGCTTCTATGCGTCTCTGTGGATGTCAAGAGAAAAGTGAGTCTATATTTAATTTCTTAATTTAATTTGCCTGGTCTCTGGATTAACCTCTTTATACCACGTGTTCCTCTGTAAACATTATAGTAGTAGTGAATATGTTATTTTTATAAATTTTTTATGACCTTTCACACATGGGTTTTTCATTTGTTTTAACAGGACTTCAGGGAGCAAGTTATCCATCACATTGCCACTATATTTTTGATTGGATTCTCATACTGTTCCAACTATGTGAGAGTGGGCACTTTGGTGATGTTAGTGCATGACTCTTCTGACTTTTTCCTGGAGGTGAGACGCCACCCTCAGTGAAACCTGTTCAACAACTACACAGAGCTCAATACTTTACCTTAGGGTAGTGAGAACAGTATAGTGTGCAGATAAGGGGCAAAATCAATATGTCAGTCTGTGTGAGATTACCCCTCTCCCCTCATCTAGCACTTAGATTAGGAAACTAAAGTAGAGAGTTTTATTTTTATTATTATTATTGTTATTGTTGTTGTTGAGGAAGTGTTTTAACCATAGTTCTCTAAAAACCATTACTGTTTTTCTGAAATCATAAGTCTGGCCTGCAACTACACATTACACAATGGCCTCATTGTTCTAATTCTTCTAGTTTATATGGCCCAATCCCTGCTTCATAGTTCAAAGATACAATCAGGACACCTGTCATGAGCATGTGACTAGAGGCGTGGATGGGTGTAGTAATTATGAATGTCCCAAATTACGATAATTGCTTTCCAGTCTGAGAAAAAGAAAATCCTGTTCCTTAATATTATAAATAACCAACCTAACACAAATTTCTGTAACCTAAGATAACATCTCATGAGTATTAACTCTGTATTATATACCCCTAAAATTACAATATATGTTAGTCTAAGAAAAGTAGACCAGGATGTTATTTAAATTTTTCTTAACTTCAATTTGATCAGAGAGGTGGAAGGTAAAAATGGAGTACTTCTTCCACTACTGACTAACTTGTCTTTTTTATTCAGTCTGCTAAAATGCTCCACTACGCTGAACTGACATGCATATGTGACACATTATTTGTCATCTTCGCTGTGGTATTCCTGTTCACAAGACTGGTTGTTTTCCCTTTCAGGTCAGTACAAATATTTAAATGATTTTCCTAGTTTTGTTTTCCACTTTATGTATTCTTCTGGTGCATCAAAGAGTCAAAATTAAACATTTTTTCATATTTACACTGCAGGGTGGTCCACTCAACTCTAATTGTTTCTTTGGATTTCTTTGAACCATTCTTTGGGTACTATTTCTTCAATGCTTTACTGTTAGTTCTGCAAGCCCTGCATATCTTCTGGGCCTATCTAATCCTACGAATGGTCTACAAGTTTGCATTTGCCGGCAAGGTAAGTATAAATTGTCACTATAATAACCAGCATGTACGTATTCTTGTATTTTTTATTGTTTTTCTCCTCTATAGGTGGAGAAAGATGAACGCAGTGATGAGGAAAGCGAAGAGGAAGATGAACAAGAGCTCGAAGATGAAGGAGATGGAGGAAACTGGGAACTAAGCAAAGATTCGATCAACACCAAACTGGCGATACTGGCCAATAACTGTGTCCTGAATAACCTTACCAGCCAGAGGAGCATCAACAGTAGGCTACCCAAAGCCAGATAATGAACCATTTACAGTCATGTATATTTGTAAATGTCTTTACGCACATCGTACATCCTGCCTTTGAAAATCCATATCATAAGCTTGTAGATTGTAATTTAAACATTGTCAGTTTTTAATTATTGCTTTACCTTTTAACACTAATATAATTTGGACAAATACCAGTAGTTGGACTTAATTATATTCTGCACTGCTTAGCAAATGTATGGCGCCCTCTAGCGCACATAAATGTTAACAACAACGTGTTTATAGTTGGTGTAAGAGATATGAGCTCCAATTATTCCATTTTGCTTATTTTCAGTGCCTTGGCTGAAATAGGCTATTAAAATATATTGTTGTTGGAGGAAGTAAAGTAGAGCCTAGTTCAGGGGTGGGCAAACTTTTTGACACATGGGCCACAGTGTGTTCTAAAACATGTAATACACACACACACACACACACATAATGGGCCGTGTGTGGCTCCGTAGTTTGCCCGTGTCTGGTCTAGCTGTGGCTGTATGGTTGTTGCTTCAGTTACTACCACAGTTTGGACTGTATAATAGAGTATTAATTTTAATATATTTAGCCAATGGGCCAATAGTGTTTCTTGTATTTTGGATTTCAATGGAACAAAAATAATGTATGAATGTAAATTAAACTGTGAATAAATGTTTTTGAATTATATTAAGAAGTCATTTTCAATGTGACACAACCTCTGATTGGCACAGAGCAGGGTATGCTGTTATCAACCTCAATGCATGTGTCTATGTAAGGGTCGAGCAGCACCATGTTTGGAAATGCTGTGTTGCCCTTCTTCTCGCTGACAAGATAAATCTGTCCCAGGACAGTGGTGCAGCCACTGAAGAACTTCTTTTCTAGGCAGGCTTCCTCCAGCACAGTCCACTCATCTGTGTCCACATCAAAGCGTAGAGCAAAGCCTCCAAACAAGTAAAGGGCACCATTCAGCTCTGTGGCAACCAGGTCATATCTGAAACAGTTTGGTCAGTTAAAATCAGATTACCAAAACATAGCCATGTATCAAAGTAAAGATCGCTCACCTTGGATAGGGAGAATAAGACACTACATCCCACTGGTCCTGTTCCACCCCATACCTCTGGACTCCCCCATAAGCCTCTCCATTCTCATCCAGGCCACAGGCCACATAGAGGTTAGAGCCCAGAACAGCAGCTGCAGCCCTCTCCACTGCCCGGATCATTGGGCTAACAGACACCCATCCCTCTGAGCCAAGAATCAGCCTCTCCACATCATTCACCAGGCTCTCATCCATGGAGCCTCCAATCACATACAGCACGTCACCCAGCCCTACAGAGCAGTGACTGTGTCTGGATTTCTGTAGTGATGGGCCCTCAGTCCACCGCTGGTTTAAACAGTTATAAATGAGAACCCAATCCACACTAAACCACAGCACGTCTCTGAAATATCCGCCTGTGACAATCACACTGTCTCCTGTGCAAAAAGACAAAGACTATTGAAGCAAAGGAGTAGCAAGCACACAATCACTTAAATACACCTTATCTTACCTACTGCTGCCACTGAATACTGAGTGAGGTTCTTTCTCTCCAGAGGGGCACAGCTCTGCCATCGTCCACTCAGAGGGTGAAACTGGTACAGAGCCTGTGTGTCCTGATCATGAGGACCACCCAACAAAAAGAGGGTCTCCGTCCCTCTGGTTCTCCGCAGTGATCTGCCAACTGACCAGGAGGCTGGAAAGTGTTCATTCAGAGTACAAATGAGCTTGGCTCTGGGGTCTGAGCTCTTCATGTGACTCAACAGTTCAGTGATAAACTGAACAGAGAGACATTCTGGCCTTACAAGCTCAATGAGCTCCAAGAAGTGTTCTTCCCTTTTTGAGTCAAATGACACCCACCTTAAAGTGGCCTCCAGAACCAAGTCATCCTTTATAATGGTGAGCTCATCACTGGCCAAAAGATCTGCAACAGAGTCCTTGGACAAAGACAGGAAGTCATCGTCAGTGATGAGAGCAGAGAAGTGAGTCAGAGCCACCTGTCGTGCCGCCATGTACAGCTGTGAGCAGCCTAGCTGCCAGGCATAGGCCATCATGCCCAGACAGTTACTGAGGTGCAGCTCTCGCTCCAGAAACTTACAGCACAGCAGCCTGGCTTGTTCTAGCTGAAGAAAGTCTGCTGTTTCAAGTATTCCAAGAACATTGTCTCTATCTAGAGGTAAACTGGACCTCGTGCTGTATTCCATCAAAGTCTTAAAATGGTCCACGTTTACTCCTTTAATCACCACTCTGTTTTTGCTGCTCTCAAGTCCACAGCCAAAGAACAGTGCCCTAAAGTAGGGGCTCTGCATAGCCAGTTGTTCACGGTTTACATAAAAACACTCCTGTTGTACTTCCAGTATGACATCAGGTATGGAGAGAGCCTCAGTCTGGGGATCATCTAATTCTTCTTCCTCCAGTTTGCTGATCTGCTCAGAGGAATCTGGTGATTCACTCTTAGCCAAACACGTCCTTTGCATAGTGCCGCTTGCATTTAGGCAACTGCAGACAAACTCACCAGCTGGTGGTATAAATAACTCCTCTCAGTGACTGCTGGTGCTGGCTTGGTACAACAATGAAATGGGGTCAGTTTAGAGTGATGAGGATTATTATCATGGGCTTCATGAGTATGTGTGAGAAATACTTTTCTATTAAAAACACTTCTAAAATGACCTCACAACTCAGAATAAACCAGTGCCCACTGCATGACCCCAGCGCCGCTAAATGAATATCTCCTTTTCGTCAGTGGGGGCGGTAGAGCATTTGAGAGCATACTCAGGTTGTACTTCCGGGTCTGGTCGCTAACATGGCGGTGAGTTCGTATCATTTTTCTTTCATTAATAAAAAGTAAACATTGTTATATCAGTGTATTTTACCCACTATGTTAGTATTTTGCTCTAACGTCTAACATATAATATACTGGTGCGTTTCTCTAGAATATCAAATACAAGAGATTGTAGATTTATACAAGCGTTTTTGATGCTGTCTGAATTCATGTGTCCTCATGCTTTTAGGATAAAGAGAAAAAGAAGAAAGAAAGCATTTTTGATTTGTCAAAATACATTGACAAACCCATTCGTGTAAAGTTTCAAGGAGGGAGAGAAGGTAAGTAAATGACCGAGAGGAAACAGCAGTGTAACACCTGTGAGCTATAGCAGAAGAATGACTTAATACTGTAAATACCGTGTTTTGCAGCCAGTGGTGTCCTGAAGGGTTTTGATCCGCTGTTAAACCTGGTACTGGACGGGACCATTGAGTACATGCGTGGTAAGTGTGCAAGGCTCACGACGTGTACATGCATGACAGACAAGTCTGAATAATACAGATACACAGTAAATATGGTTGAACCTATTTTAAGGATTTACTTATCTTGTATTATTGTGATGGGCAGGTTTAGTTCAGCTTGGTCAGTAATCAAGTTAAGTCTGCACCATTACATTTTTAAAGAGCTGTAGAACTCAGTAAACGTAAAGAGTCCTTGTTCAATGTGCACTGCAGGTTCATAAAATCTTACTTCAATGGATACTTATACCACAGTGGAGTGCATACACTACTGTTGTCATTTGATGCAGGCTTAAACCCTCATATCTGCTTCTATGATATGATGACGCTGTTGAAGTTTCTGTCTGTGTATTTGCAGATCCAGATGACCAGTTGAAGCTGACTGAGGACACACGGCAGTTGGGGCTGGTGGTCTGCAGAGGGACCTCTGTGGTGCTCATCTGCCCTCAGGACGGCATGGAGGCGATACCCAATCCTTTCATACAGCAGCAGGATGGCTGACATCTCGCGCTGTTTGTCTCAGATTGTTATTTACAATTTATTTGGTTTTTTTTGTGTTTCTTAAATGTTGTAATAATAATTGCATTACATGCACAACACTTTTTGTTGTAAAAATGTGATGATGAAAAAGGCACTCAGAAGCACTACACTTATGTTTCTTTGTGGAATGCCAACTATAATTTGACCTATGATACAAACAGTTTAAGTGAAGTATTATTACAAATTTCTTTTTAGCGGACTGTTGACTTTTTACTTTGTTTTGATAAGAAAATTAAACTATAAAGACTATAGTGTTTTTGGAGAGTCCACTCACTTTGTCATTGTGTCATATTTAACTACTGGGCCCCATGTTAAGAACAGGGGATTTGGTTGTGATTTTACAGAGACAAAGGGCATAGGGTATAGTGTGCAGATAAGCCACTCAAGCTTGTCCGCACCCTGACAAAGACCCTGTTGTTGTTTTTTTTTAAATGCAGGTGCTTTAAGATGGGTGGTTCACTATTTCATCCTTTGAACATTGTTTCCACATCCCTTTTTATGCTCGACCAATCAGAGTCTGTGAGGAGATGTGGAGGCCATTATGCTCTGTGTAGTTGTTTAATGCTGTGTATTTTTAGAGCATTTGCGTTAAGATCAAATATGAACGTCCATCTGATTCCTGTGTACATAGAGATTTGTAACCTGGATGGGTCTTAACGCCCATAGGATCAGGGCTAATGGGCGGAGGAGTGGTCGCTGAAGGGGCTTTCAAAAGAGGGTAGCTTTGCTAAAACAAAATAAAAAGGCGAAGCTGCAGCAGAGGTACACGGCACGCCCCTTGGCAGGTGGAACAAATAGGGGAGCGGGTTTCACGGCAGCGTCGCACATCCTCAGTCCGCATTTCTGCCCCGAGTCCACTCCGTGGTAAAGCCTTGAATGTCACCGTGCAGAGGGTGAGTGACTTTAGCTTAAAATGACAGTATTGTCTACTGTAATGTAATACACTTGTTGGGTACCTGTGCAATAGGCTACATGTGTGTGCGCACTTTGAACGCAGTTTGCAACTGTTATAAATGCTACTTTTACAATGAATGCCGGAATGTGTTTTCCACTACCAGTGTGCTCTTTGCCAAGTAACATGGCTTCCAAGGTCTGCCTTACCCACTTATCTCTGCCATCTCAAAACTGAATTAGACTCTGCTGATGTTATCTACACTAAACATCCAGTTAGGCTGAATGTATTTGTTCTTAAATAAAATCCCGCATTTACACATGTTCTCACTTTGGCACAACCACTTAGTCCACAGGCCGCTATGATTTTTTTAATTTATTTTTTTTCCTTTGGCAGGATGCTGTAGACTGGGCATGTGACTTGTGAGATTGTGGGTGTGGCTCCATCATGGAGGTGAAGAAGGATGAGAGTGGACCGTCTGGAGGTTCCTCTAAGCATGGCTGTTACAGGACTGCCATTGTGGCCAGCTTTGTATTTTTCCTCATTATCGGGGTCTTTGTGGGACTGCTTACGAGTAGGTCTACAAACAGCTTTGATATTATTATGTTATGTTAAAATGTTTTAAGTTAACATTTACCTAACTGCTCTTTCTTTATCATATCAGCATACCTTGTGCAAGAGCAGCACAGCTTCATGGAGACAGTGGAGCTGAAAGGTCTTGATTATGATTCAGATCTGCAAAATGTGAACTCTGGGTTCTCCATAGTGCTATCTACAATTCTAAAGTCTAAGGTTAGTGTTGTCTAGCGTTTTGTGTAAACCTGTTGTATTTAACTTGTATGTTATTTACTTTTCTCTCTTTGTTTTAGATAAAAGATATCTTTTCTGCCTCAGCTATTTCTCATCATTACGCTGATTGTATTATTGTGGCGTATGGGTATGTTGAATTGAAGTTTAAAAAATCTGATCAGATCAAAACAAAAATATTTATAATACATTTTCTCCACAGAAATATTAATGGAGGGGTCATGGTGACTTTTCGACTGATATTTAAAATTTCAAAATTCCAACAGTATTCTGACAATTATATTCAGGACTTGCTCAGAGTTGGACTCAACTCAGTAATGCATGGCCAGCCACTAGAGGTGCCACAGTTTGGACAGATCAAAGCTATCATCTTACTAGGTATGCAAACTGCTTATGTGATAATTACAAATCACTTACACTATGTGTGAACAGAAATTATTAATGTTTTCCATTTCGATCAGGTGCTAGTGGGAAGTCATTTTATGCCATTGGAAATGAGATTAATGGTGAGTTTGTGTTTTACTTGTGTTTGTTTAAGGTTCTGGGTATAACGACTTTGCTTTATAGCTAGGTGTCCTGATAACACCTTCACCTGTGACAATGGCGAATGTGTGACCAAGCTAAATCCAGAGTGTGATTTTGTACCAGATTGTGCAGATGGATCTGACGAAGCACACTGTTGTAAGTAATCACTTTTTATAGTGTAACAAAGCACTTTAATACAATTATAAGTGTTAGTGCTAATGCAAAATTAGTAGACTCACCTGAACATCTCTCAGTCCACCATTCAGACCTATTTGACCTTCTTTGACTCGTATATAGAGTGGAACAAGAGTGGGCTGACTGTTTTTGGAGCTAAGACAACAATTTGAATGTCATTGCTTAGCGCACTCTGAGTTCTCACATAAACATAGTGACTGTGTGGTTCTGTAGCATGTGGGACACGTCCTGCCATGGGGAGTCGCGTAGTGGGTGGAGAGGACGCTCGACATGGAGAGCTGCCATGGCAGGTCAGCCTGAGGCTTCATGGTCGACATACCTGTGGGGCGTCTATCGTCAATGAACGCTGGCTAGTCAGTGCAGCACATTGCTTTGAGAGGTAGGTATTTATAGCTATGTTAAAGAGACTACCACTGTATTGTATGTTTAGTTGAAATTGTGTTTTTACAGGGACAAAGATCCCAAAGAATGGACAGCTCTTGTAGGGGCCCGTCTGGTGAGTGGTGAGGAGTCTGAGTCTAAATTGGTCAACATCAAGTCACTGATAGTGTCTCCAGATTATAACCCCATGACCACGGACTTTGATGTTACTGTTCTGGAGCTGGAAACTCCCCTTACCTTCAGTCTTTACATTCAGCCAGTCTGTCTGCCCTCTGCCTCTCATGTGTTCTCCCATGGCCAGAGCTGCATGGTGTCAGGATGGGGTGCACTTAACCAGTTTAGTAGTAAGTCTACACGCAAAATAGAAAACATAGAAAATTGCATTATATTAAGTCAGGGAATTTCACTTGTGTGTGATCCTTTTCTCTGTAACCTAGCCATGGTGCCCTCCAATCTGCAGAAGGCAGTGGTGAAGGTCATTGACTCTGCAGTGTGTAATAAGACATTAGTGTACAGAGGAGCAATCTCTCATAACATGATGTGTGCTGGCTTTCTGCAGGGCAAAGTGGACTCCTGTCAGGTTTGTTCATTGTGTTAAATGACATTGTTATTGTGTAATATCTTGTTGCAATCCTATTTGTCAGTAGTAATGGCGATAGTAATCAATAGTATTCTCTCAATTATCTTTCTTTTTTCATGCAGGGTGATTCTGGAGGGCCTTTAGTGTGTGAAGGGGCCCCAGGCAGATTTTTCTTGGCTGGAGTTGTCAGCTGGGGCGTAGGCTGTGCCCAAGTCAACCGACCAGGGGTATATTCACGGGTAACCAAGCTTCGAAACTGGATTTTGAGCTACATTGAGTCAGACGTGGCCCGTGAAAAGCCACAGTCTAACACCAGTTTGCAAGCTGCTGTTTCTGAAGAGACATTCTACAATGTACCTGATCCTTGGACGATAGCTCTGGATATGCTGTCTGATACGTCACTTTTTGGTACAGCCTTTTTTGTAGTGTATTTAATAATAACACTTTACACTGTTAATTTATTTATTTATTGTTTTGATTTTGATCTGTTTTCCAGTTTCCAACTGCAGTGGTAATTTCCAGTGTAGTGCCACTATGTGTATAAACAAGGTAAATCCAGAATGTGATGGGGTTGTTGACTGTCCTAACCAGGTAGATGAACGCAACTGTGGTAAGTATTTTTGGCTAACATACAGTGGAGTAACTTTCATTTATTATATTTGCACATTTTGTATTCAATTTGTGGGTCTTGTTTTAGACTGTGGTGTGCGTCCAGCATTAGGCTCTCAAAGGATTGTGGGTGGAGTAACAGCCCGAAGAGGAGAGTGGCCATGGATTGGCAGCCTTCAGTACCAAAGGCTTCACAGATGTGGTGCCACTCTTATTCACAGCAAATGGCTGTTGACAGCAGCACACTGTTTCAAAAGGTACTGAATAATAAACATGCTAATAATTTCATCCATGTGTAAAAACAGCATTGATTTGAGACCCTTTTCATAGTGACCCAAACCCCAATAACTGGGCAGTTAGCCTGGGATCTGTGCTGCGCTCTGGGGTAGGAGCTCTTGTCATTCCCATTCAGAGGGTCTTTATTCATCCACGCTTCAACAACACCAACATGAACTATGATGTGGCTCTTTTGGAGCTGTCTGTGCCTGCACCAATGTCCTACACTATACAATCCATATGCCTTCCCTCTGTAGTGCACCGCTTCATGACGAAAGCAGAGTGCTACATCACTGGATGGGGGTCAGTGAGGGAGGGAGGTGAGTACTATGTTATGACATGAATGTCAATTGCATTTTATATGCTTTTATCACTTTGCAACTCTCAACACAGGTTCCCTAACTAACCTGCTTCAGAAGGCTACTGTAAACATCATTGACCAGGCAGAGTGCCAACTCTCTTATGGAAATGTGCTCTCTCCAAACATGATGTGTGCTGGTTACATGGAGGGAGGCAGAGACACTTGCTTGGTGAGATGTAGTACAAGGAATTGGGTGACACATAAACCTTTGAACCTTAGGCTGTTCTTTTGGGAGGGATCTACAATCGTGTCAAATAGGGCATTTCTTTGATTCTTATCTTACAGTGGATAATTGTTCATGATAGAAACTAAATGTTTCCTTTTCTACTTTATATAGAAATTTTTCAACTTTTTAACTTTAATAATACAAACTGGTTCTTCAAGTATTCTTTTAAGGAACATTGCTGCACTTACATTTCTTATCTGATGGGACAGAGTGGACTTTCCTTCCTAAAATACAGAGCTCCCCTTCTCACCTGCTCCCTCACTGTAATCTTCTTATGTAAGGGAACCCACAGGCATTCCTGTCTCGGTCAAAGCACCTGGCATCTCAGCAGCTATTCATTCTCTTGTGCTCTATGTGGCCACCTTGCTCCTACTTAATGACATTGCATTCAATGCAAAAAATGTTAGTTCTCTCAACACATTTTTTTCTTTACAGGGAGACTCAGGAGGGCCACTTGCATGCCGTGAGCTTTCAGGCCAGTGGTTCATTGCAGGAGTGACCAGTTGGGGCCATGGCTGTGGAAGAATAGGTTATCCTGGTGTATACACACGAGTGACATCAATTAGGAAGTGGATATCTACATATGTGCATTTGTGATGAACAAGGAGCCTCTTAAGGACACATCTCTTGAGATCTACATGAACCAAAGTTTTTTAAAGTTTTTTTATGTGACCTAAGGTCATGGGTGCTCTACAAACTTTTCTGTGCAATTATGCCACCTGGGATAATCTCAAGTGCACTGAAAAACTAAGACACAGGACTTTTCTTGGTACATGTGTATTTATTTCAATTATTTATTTACCAGGCTGTTATAATCTTTATGTTTTGTACAGGCTTTGGATTAAACATTATTGCAAAGAGTAAAAAAAACTAAACTTTTTCTCCCAAGTAAATACTTTAGATAAGTTCTACTCTAGTGAAGACAATGCAAGCTCAAAGCCCTTGGACCATAATTATGCATAATATAAAGGCCCATTCACATCTGATCAATAATACACACAACTATTTGGGGAAAACCCCATGGATACAAGCCCACCACTGTGAGGGCAAGAAACAAAACTATTGTTTCCCAAGTATGCTGTTGTGAGAGACGGGGACTGGTTTGGGGGTTGTCAGCCTGATTTTTAATTTTGTTTCTGATGTCTCAGTAGACGCATGCCTTAATAATTTTAGCTACACTCCGTTAAGCTCTGCACAATTTTCAATCAGAAAAACATTATAAATGAAGAGAATTGACTGGACAGATGATGATGGCATTTGCACAAACTTTCCATGAAGAATTTATGTACAAGAGATGAATTATGAGAGCACAACAGAGAAAGGTTAAAGAAATCTTCGGCATCTTCATCCAGTAAACACACACTCTGTCCCAACTGTTTGGTACAGTTTGTGTCCACAGATTTCAACAGGGAATTAAATAAAGCATTTCTGAAAATGAAGTGTGCCAGTTTCAGTGTGTCCTCACTTAATATTCATGTTGTACACTTACAGAGTGAAACCAATATTTTATATAAAAACTTATGAACAAACTAATGTTTCTCAGGGCATCGTGGAGCAGTCCACCCAGACAGTGCTTATGTCCTGAGGTTGCGTGTGTGGTACAGTGTCATACTGCTAAGACACATCCCATGCTGCTGTACAGTCCCTCTGCATCCCTTTTATCAAAGGGGGGTTCTCACATGCGGGCTCTTTCCCTCTGTAGTCTAGAGTTGTATGTTCGAGATACAGTATTCCAGGCATCCATATACCGGTCCATACACATAGCAATACATTTCTGTAAAGAAAACAGAATGCACATGTATTATTGACTTTAACTAACCAACAAAACTATTTAACACGAAACAAACAAAACAATAAATAAATACAAATAAAATCACAGTAAATCAATACCTGTTCAGAATTGTCCAAGCTGCTCCCTGGTTTACCGATACACTTCTTAAAACATTTGTCTGTCATTCTCTGCAAAAAAGAACACAACATCTATTACTTTTAAATGTAAGTCAATGTTATCACAGTTTAAGTCACATAAAACCAAAACATAATTCATGCACAATTTACCATCTGCTGTTCTTTGTTACAAAACATTGCAATGTGTATCCCAGTTGAAATGGTACACTCAAGTAATTTGCAAATTAGCTACATCAAAGCTGTACACAGAATCATCCTCACACAGTAGTGTATAACATATTTCCTATGAGTGTATTCTACCTGCAGTAGCTCCTGAGCATTAGCCACAGCTATCTGGACCTTGACCTGCTCCATAATAGTCCCAGTGTCTATTTTGCCCCCAGATCCCCCTGCCGAAAAATCAGAGCCAAAGCCATCCATGTTTCACACGTTTAAGTACTAAAACTTCAAAAGGAAGCTCTAAAAATGCACGTGCTGATCACCAGTAAGAGCTACGCCAATGCCCTTGACTGCGGCGGAAGTCTTTCTACGTCACTTCCCGTTGAAAGGTGAGCTCATGGAGCTATTAAAATAAAAAAATAGCTATTCTAAACATCTGCATGGAATGTATCCAAAAAGGTTTGTTCGTGTAACGGCCTATTTCATAAGCAAATTGGAGTTTAGATGTACCAAAATTAACAGGCGTAGTGGTGAAAAACTATCGATTTGAGTTGATGCACGCGCTTCGCAAATAATTACCACACGGTGGCGCCACGGGTCTATTCCATTAACAGGCTACCTGTAATTTCAATTTTGTTTGGCCTTTGTTTGTAAGCTTATATCGATTGCTTCCCTTGCATAATAAAAGTTTTCATGCTTTTCTTATCAGAAGTGAACTGACTTAAGATTCGTTTAGTAAGACTACTATCAAATAGTTATTCTGTTGCTATTACAGATGAGTGTATTATAGGTTTTTACTAGGACTACTTCTTGTATACCTTGCATCTTGATTTTTACTTTTTGGTTCATAGGCTACAGCAATTAGACCCATTTGAGTTTAGAACATAGACTGTTCGAATGACACATTTTTTTGGCCCCAGGGTAAAGTGTTGCATTGTTTTGAGAGCATGGAGGCCCAGTCATGAGGCTGACCCTTTCAAAGACCCCCTCCTTATGTTTCAGACAGGATGACCTCACTGTGGACCACCTGCCTTGAGAGAAAAACTTACACCACAGCAAGTCTGCTACAGTCTCGGGTTCTGGAAGCCTTTCAGAAGTAATTGCTGGGGGTCTGATTAGTGACTTTGCTTGCATTGCTCCCATGCATATGCAAATTGTCACATAATAACCATTGAAACTAGTTTCATTATGAATTACAGGAGACTATAGGAGGATTAAGGTGCACCATGATGAATTCACTTCCGATTAAATCTAATGTAATCTCCTTAAAGTCCTAATCTCCTTGAGCACACCTAAGTATTCTGCCTGGCCAGTGAAATGTAGTACTGTATGTTATATTAGCCCTATTTTCAATTTTTATGTAGGCTGTAATACTGACACTTGTCACCTATGAAGAAGAAAATGTCATCAATAGAAATAAATAGTGATAAAAACAATCAAAACATTCTGAAATAAACTTTGTATTTGTTTTGTTGTATAGATTTGTACAGCTTTTATTCACACATTGACCAAGTATTTACCATAGTGCCTGTCCACCCTGTCCCAAATGTCCATTACACATTATACATAAACAGCTGATATGTGTTCACTTTTTGGACTTGATTGTTGTGGATATCTAAGACATGTGGTTTTCCCATGCACTCCCAATGAAATCCTTCAGAAAATGTAAAGAATTTTGAGCTAGAATGATCTCACTGTGCATTAGGCGACGTAGGCATCATGAACATGTCTGCTTGCCTCTCCCATTACACCTGGGTTAAGTTGAAGAAGCCAAATTGTTTCAAGTGTAAGAGTCATAAAAAATTGGTTCCTTTTTACTACTTTTGTGTGTTTTCTAATTATTTTTTAAATGTAAAGCAGACTCCTACGTAGGCCATTTGACTCTGCTTAAAATCAATCAATCAATCAATCAATCAATCAATCAATCAATCAATCAATCAATCAATCAATCAATCAATGCACGCAGTAAGAATGAATGATTTTAATATATACATGCCTTTAGGACACCATACCCTAGTTGAATACTACTGTGGAAGAGTCCAGGCAGTGCTCTGGACTCAAGCAGGTGACATAAAAGTGACATAATGCACCTTTTACCCAATCTAACCATTAGCATTTGTGTTAGATCATAGAGATCATAATATAAAGATCAAAACCATGGATTGGCTAGACTAGATTATGAAAACTGAGCATTATTATCTTTCAGTTAAGGCTATGGTCTAACAATAGTGTTGGACCTAGTCATTTTGCTATACATGGGTGTAGTGGGCTGGGATATGTCTTTAAAAAGAAGTTAATTGTTATTGTGTAATATTAGTTCTTCAGAGAGGCAGATCTCCGTAACAGAGGCGGTTTGGTTCAAGAGTTGGACAGAGAATAAAGAAGCGGTGCGCATTGGACAAAGACTAGAGTAGGAGGAGGAGCCACGGCCAACTCCGCTGCCTGTGCGCTTTCTCTCACTTGTACTTTGAGCGTGGCTTTACGACAACGACCGATCACAACTTTTCCTGTTGTTATAGCTCCAAGATCTCAACAACAAGACGCAAACAAATGGCTTCACGGCTGTATGGACATGGTGGACGTGACGCTACATTGAAATTAGAGGATCCTTTTGTGTAGAAACTTGGGCTAATTCAACGATTGAAGTTGGGGTCGACATAAAGGACTCGTGACCACATCGCAGTACGGTCAAGGTAAATGTTTCAAATGTCTATACTCTGAACTACTTTCTATTTTTATAATAACCGTGCACTTTGTTCACACGTGTTTTAAAGTAGCAGAGCAGTGTTGTTCAGTCCTGTCTTTGATGTTGGCTGCAGCCGCTGTTGTAAAGCTGCCCGGATGTTTGCAGACTAACTTGGGACGAAAGTTGAGCACAGGCTAAACGGCCCTGCAGATCAGAGTTTCATTTTTATCCCGATTTGAATTTCATAGTTTGAGCACTGCGGAAGCATATTTCTATTTTAGTTGAATGGCTCTTTTATTTACGCTGCTATGAAACAGTCGATCTTCCTGATGCAGGTGGAGGACTGGAATGATGTATAATGTGCAACTTTTGTTTGGACTTATTCATGTTTAGTTACACTTTAATTTAAACCAGTAGCAGAATTTATTAAAGGTGCGCTTTGGAACCTTTTGGTGAAGGGTCCGCCATCAGTTTTTTTCAATTGATGTTATTGCTTTGCTTATAATGTTCCAAGGTTGGTAAGTGTAATATAGCGGTCATTTATTCAATTAAGTGTTTATATTGCTAAACATTTTCTGTGAGCTCGCCTGACCACAAATCTGACCAGTAACTTGCCCTGATGGCACCACTTGCTTGTCTCCTTAATGCTATATAGTGGAACATCTCCCTAAAGACAATCAGATGGCTGACCATGAGTTGTAAGTTTCATAGTGCGCCTTTAAAGATACTCTCTTGGTTCAACAGAAAAAAAGCACTGAAGTTGTCTTAAAGACTTGACCTGAACTATCTTATGTGAGCCAGTAAGAACAGGAGAACCGCATTTTATTCAGTGTCTCTCAAGGTGACTCATCTCCCTGAAATGCTTATGAGGGAGAAATGCTGGAACTTCAAGGCCAGGTGTTGCGTGCTTATCATTTATAACTCAGACTTGTGTAAAGCTCCAGCTGATAGGTTATTACTGATGCTCTGAATTTTGTAGACAAAATGTTACGCCCAAAAGTCAACTCACCTGTTACTTTTTATCCCTTATCTTATCCTTGTTCCCTTTCATCTTTGAATGGTCCGAAGTCCATTTCCGCTTATCCAGTGACTGATATCATATTTACAAGGTGTTAGTCATGAGGGGACTGGTGGAGGGTGTGCCCATGTCAAACAAAATTGCCCTTTACTTCAAAGTGCTCAAATCTACCGTTGTCTGATTCATACTGTTTTCCTTTTACAGGCCCATGTCAAGATGTCTGTCAGTAATCACGAAAACCGAAAGTCCCGCTCCAGCTCGGGATCCATGAACATCCAGTTGTTTCATAAGACGTCCCACGCTGACAGTTTGTTGACCCAACTGAACCTATTGCGCAAACGAAATGTTTTCACCGATGTTGTCCTGAGGGCTGGTAACCGTGCTTTCCCGTGCCACCGGGCAGTTCTGGCATCCTGTAGCAGATACTTTGAGGCCATGTTTAGTGGAGGACTAAGAGAGAGCCGTGATGCAGAGGTTAACTTTCACGATTCGTTACATCCAGAGGTCCTGGAGCTTCTGCTGGACTATGCCTATTCAGCTCGGATCATAATAAATGAGGAAAATGCAGAGTCACTCCTGGAAGCAGGGGATATGCTTCAGTTTCATGACATTAGGGACGCAGCCTCTGAGTTTTTGGAAAAGAATCTCCATCAAACAAACTGCTTGGGAATGATGCTCCTGTCAGACGCCCATCAGTGCCAGAGACTGTATGAGCTGTCATGGAGGATGTGTTTGGCTAACTTTGCCACCCTCTTCAAAACAGAGGACTTCCTCCGGCTGCCTAAAGACAAAGTGAAGGAGCTTATACTAAGTGAAGAGCTGGAGGTAGAGGATGAGAGCCTTGTGTATGAGGCTGTAATAGACTGGGTCAAAGCAGATATGGACCAGAGGCATAGCGAGCTACCGGAGCTGTTACGCTGTGTCCGATTGGCTCTGCTGCCAGAGACTTACCTGCTGAAAAATGTCGCCTCAGAGGAGCTGGTGATGTGTCATAAAGTGGGGCGTGAGATCGTGGAAGACGCCGTGAGCTGCAAAATGAGGATCCTCCAGAATGATGGTCTGGTCACAGGGTTTTGTGCTCGACCCCGAAAGGTGAGCCAGGCCCTGCTGCTGCTGGGAGGACAGACATTCATGTGTGATAAAGTCTACATGATAGATAACAAGACCAAGGAGATCACACCCAAAACAGACATCCCCAGCCCCAGGAAGGAGTGCAGCGCTTGTGCTATAGGCTGCAAAGTAAGTATATATTTAGTAAAAATTACAGTCAGTGCATTGTGTTTGTGTTCTGATGAGACTTTTCCTGTGATGTAGGTTTATGTCACTGGTGGGCGGGGCTCAGAGAACGGCGCCTCAAAGGATGTGTGGGTGTACGACACGCTGCATGATGAGTGGTCCAAAGCAGCTCCCATGTTTGTGGCCCGGTTTGGGCACGGATCAGCGGAGCTCGACCACATGCTTTATGTGGTGGGAGGACATACGTCTTTGGCTGGCTCTTTCCCTGCCTCTCCCTCTG
This sequence comes from Periophthalmus magnuspinnatus, assembly GCF_009829125.3. Taxonomy (NCBI): domain Eukaryota; kingdom Metazoa; phylum Chordata; class Actinopteri; order Gobiiformes; family Gobiidae; genus Periophthalmus; species Periophthalmus magnuspinnatus. The sequence continues at coordinate 12,359,039 of NC_047129.1, read as the reverse complement.
TGTCTCTCAAACAGGTGGAGCAGTACGACCCTCAGACTAATAAGTGGACACTGGTGGCTCCTCTCAGAGAAGGAGTGAGCAATGCTGCAGTGGTCGGTGCCAAAAACAAACTTTTTGCTTTTGGGGGCACAAGTGTGAACAGAGATAAATACCCCAAAGTACAGTGTTTTGACCCATGTCAAAACCGCTGGTCTGTCCCAGCGTCCTGTCCACAGCTGTGGCGTTACACGGCTGCAGCAGTAGTCGGAAACCATGTGGTTGTGATCGGAGGGGACACAGAGTTCTCCGCCAGCTCTGCGTATCGCTTCAACAGTGAAACCTACCAGTGGTCCAAGTTTGGAGATGTCACAGCCAAAAGAATCAGCTGCCACGCAGTAGCTTCAGGAAACAGACTGTATGTGGTGGGGGGCTACTTTGGGGCTCAGAGATGTAAAACTCTGGACTGTTACGACCCATCATCAGACTCCTGGGACAGTGTGACCAGTGTGCCCTACTCTCTCATTCCCACTGCCTTCGTCAGCACATGGAAGTACCTCTCAGCCTGACCCTCTCACGGTGAGTTATTACTACATTTGCACTATAGATATTCAGCCCATAGTGTCACTGTCTGTGTGTATAGAAGCAGTTATGAGTCAACACTTAGGTGGAAGTGAGGTGGAAGTGCCCCTGTAAAGCCCCTGACTGTTTTTAGTGTTGCCGTTGGTAACAGTTACACATTATCTAACTGTGAAGACTGGCTGTTGGGTAAACACAGAGCAGTCCTGGTTTAGAGCGCTGGAGGAATGTGAGCTGTGGGTAATTACAGCAGAGCAGTGACACAGCCTGTGACTGACAGCAGCGACGATCAGGCCTGAACATGCAGCACAGGAGATAAAGCAGCCCGACTCCTCAGGACTGGCCCCCGGACATAACTAACTGACACTATGTGAGTCAGGAGTTTCAAACTGTTGTAAATCTTAATAGCTGATCTGACACATAGTCCTCTCCTGCTGGAGCCTAAGGGAATCTTTTCTTAACTTTTCTCATCTTTGGCTTATCAAGCTAAATCTTATGAAAACCTCAAGATCTTTCAAAACATAAAAAAAAAAAAAAAACTTGTACAAAAGGTACTATGTGATGAGCAAGCAGTCAATCAGTGTCAAGAGGCAGGTCTGGATGGTGAAAATGATCTTTTACAGGATTGAAATAGGATTAAGTGGAAAGACGTCTTCTCAGTGTCAGGGTGTTCTGCCTTAAGGAAGAACAGGTGCCTTCTTTCATCTATTCAGAAGACAATACAGTTTAATCGTGATCATGTTTAATTGGATTGGGCTTTGTAGATGTTGCCATGATATTATGAAATCTGATCTGGTTCAAGAGCTGATGTACTCTTTGGAAAATATTTGACTGTCAGTGCTGCCTGACAGATTTTTTATTAGGGGCTTTGTGGTTTTATCTCATGTTTGATCTTAATATGGCCCTTAATTGAAAAACCTCTCATTAAGTCATATGTAGCCTTAAGCACCGCAGTTTAATATATATTTAATTGTATGTGTAGCAACCACATAAGTGCAGCCATGATGAAGTAGAAAAACATCCATGTAAAGTCCCTGTTTCTACAGTAAACAGCTGGATGTGATGGAGATGGGGCTTACCATGACGTATTGGTCCGTTGCCTCTCTGGAGCTGTTCTGAGGGGGCAGAGTCAGAGACAGACAGGCTGGCGAGGAGAGATCAGAGCAGCAGATCCTTATGAACATTTACTTATAGTGACTCTCATCCCCACTGACTTCCTTTATGTTTTAATTACCCCAGAGATGGAAAAAGCTCATGTTTCCAGCAGCCACAGCCGTAGACCCTGATTTAGGCTTGTATGGTGCTCTTCACATCCTGGACAGGCATTTTGAGTAGCAGTGAAAATAAGGTTAGGAAAACAGACCAGAGTGATATCAAATGTCAAAATATTAATATAATAATGCATCATGAATGTGTGGTTATCACTGTTTGGTAAGCCTGTATGAAATGTGGTGATGTCACCCTCTCAAATGGGGCAAGAGCCAGGTCTTCCTATTGATTTCTTTGAGCGAACAAGGCTAAAACCAAAATCTATTTTATTCGCCTCCCTTCTCCACTAATGTGATTTTAAGTCTGTCTCTGTTTGCTTGTGTTGCTTTTAAAACCCTTTTACCCTTGTCAGATGTATTAACACATATATTTACTGTTCTATAGCATTGTAATGTTGCATTTGATAAAAAACATTTTAGTTTGCCATTATCAAAAGTAGAAAAACTCCTGCACTCTGTCTTGCTTTATTTGCAGTGGAGCAACGTTTCAGCAGCTAGGCCAATGGCATTTATCTGATGAAGGCTTGGTGGCCGACATGTTGCTCCATTGTAATTAAAGCTCACCTTTTGCAAGTAAGAGACAGTAAGATTTCTTTTAATTTTGATTGGCATTACAGACGCCCTCTCTAACGCAAAGTACCATCTTTATGTTAAGGTTGCCATAGCTATTTAGCACTACATATTGGCCGGTACTACAGTGAGTCTGGGAAAAACAGGGTTCTATTTTGCACCATTTGGCCACCACCATAACTAAAGCCTGCCTAAATATACTTCCTTAGGCTGTTGACTTTCAGCTGGGGTCAGAGAGAAAAATAATAATGTCTGCCCACTCCTTTCATGTTTATGACCAGGCTAACAACCACAAGTCAGCTGTTGGACTGTTCACTAGTTCTGTTGTGATTTTTTACACACTCATGAAACCACTCTTCAGCTCATACTCCCACTCTCGCCCTCCCCCCTGCCGCACACATAGCTGCTATTGCCTGCCCTTTAAAAAGCCAACCATCCTTTCGCTAATTTGGGAGGAATGAAGGTGTGGCTTGCATTCCCATTAGTAAAGGTTTGTAAAGAAGCCTTCTGGTCATAGATATGTGGTTGTCCCGGCAGTTCAGATGGCATGTATGGGATTACCAGTCCTCGTGCCCTTTTTGTCACCACCTACTGCAGCTTGTGGTCACTCTGCATTTCCAGATGTGACCAACCACAGGCTCCAGGGCCAAACCCAAAAGCCACTGTTGATGGAAAAGTATTTGTAAACGCTAAGCATTAGGTAGTGTTTGTTATGGTCTGGATTGTCGTGTTAAAAAAAACAAAAAAAAAACAGGCCAATTATATTTTCCTTCCTGAATAATTTGGAATAGAGTAGGTAACGTTCTTAATTTGGATCAGTCTTAATTTTTGGTTGTCCTATTGAAAACAAAGTCTTCCAATATTCATTTTGTGTAGATAAAAGGCACTGAAATGTTCACTTTCTTCACAAAGTTCGAACTCTGCTCCAAACCACATATGTTTACTGACAGAGGATTGGCTGTAGACCTCTGGATTAAAAAAAAACATGGAGTTTAACATCATTAATTTGTAATAAAGTAGTTAAGCTTGTCTGCATTTAAAAAGAAAGAAAAAACTACTATAATGTGTTTCATGAGCCATTTAAAGCCATATACCATATACAAAAAAGCAAGAGTGAACTAAGTAGCCTCCCAGTCTAGTCTGTCTGTGAACACTTTACACTCATGAAACCAAGGGCATAGTATAAGCATAAGGTCATGCCACATTTGAGGCTGGTCTTTTGCCCCAAACCACTGAACTGTAACAGCCCTGAGCTGACTCCAGTCTGCACTGGGGCTTTTGTTTTCTCTGCTCTCCCTCCTCCTCATCATCCTGGGCCACTTCTAAACACACTCATTCACACGCTTCTTTTTACCAACATCCTTGGCGGCCATCAGAGTAGATCCAGGGCGCGAGATGATGGTGTACACCTGGACAGGGTCAGGGGTCAAACAGGGTAGTGAGCCAGCTCTCCTCATCTCTAGACAGCTGCTGTAAAATGGTAGAGGTCAGAAGGAGGCGTACAGAGGCCCCTCTCACTCAATACTAATGTTTTATTAATGCCTGACTGTGAGGGCCACCAGGAACACAAGCTGAATACAGCTTTTATTTTGGCATCTGTGTACAACAGTGTGACACACACACACTGTCGGGGACAGCACGTGTGCACACACTTTTTCTGCTCCCCAGAGTAATCAGTCTACACATTACAGCTCTCGGCACGGCTGCTGCAATTTGCATAAACTTAATGGACTTTTTATTGGGCTTTTCTCCACGCTGCCACAAGCAGAAAAAGGAAAAGTGGAGCGACGCTCCGAATGGCCGCATAATCACCCAGACTAATTTGATTACGCTCTTAAAAAGCGATGAGCTGTCATACACTTAACGGGCACCTCTTGTGTAAGCCAGCTGAGGGCCTGGTAATTAATCACTATTACGCAATATTTGTCTGAAACAGTGGCCGGAGTGCAGCGTACCCACTGGCTCCAAACTCTTTGTTCTGCTCCTAAACATCCTTCAAGTATTCATTGAGACATGGCCCATTAACGCATGTGCTGTCCTAGTTTAAGACAGTGGTGCTCATCCTCCAGTCTGTTATTCGAGGCTAAAACAATGACTGCTCTGGGTGGTCATTAGCTTCATGACCACAGGACATAAAAGCCTATAAAAAGTGTAAAAAAGTGTATATTAATAATCAATTTACTTCTGTGCCACAACCATCTTTCATTGTAAGTAACTCTAAAACTAACAAAGGCTAAGTAGAGGTAGTGACAGACAGGTTGGACCTTGTATAGCCAGTGTAAATTCCCAGTCCATCTGTTTGTAGACAGGAAACAGGCTAGAGTTACTACACCAGAGTCCACTCAGGCTTACACCTATTAACCTCACCACCTGTTTCATGTAACTCTCATCTGACAAAGTAACATTTAACACATTTCTTTGTAGATGTTTTGTCCATACTGCTGATACACTGTTTTGCACTGCCTATATAAAGTCATATTCAGTTTTATCATTGGAATCACATGGCTCTGGCAATGACCCGTGCTGCAGAACAAACAGGAGCAGTGGAAAGTTCCATGCATGTGGTGTTTGCATGGATAAGGGCTGCCACTGTAGCTCTACTGTGGCTTTGATCAGGAACAGTGAGCTGACCAGCGGCACCATAACTGTTTAGTAATGAGGCCATAGCAGTTTTTAATGTGTTTCAAAGGCATGGACCATGAGCCGCAAAGTCCCTAGTTGGGTTCCCTTTAGTTTTTTCTCTTTTTTCCTTTTACTTGTTTCATATATTTAGCCGGTAGTCTGTTATTATTGTTAATTATACAAGATAAGTGAATATATGTTTTGAATTGAGCTATACTTGGACGGGTGATATGCCAAACACAATCATCATATAATTTTGTAGAATCGATTTTTGTAGTTGGTATGTTTTTTTATCTGTTGTGAATAACCAAAGAAATGTGTTTAGTGATTGCAACCTTGGCCTCATATTATTTGAACTGTTAACATTTTGCATACTGGACGCTCTTCCTGTTGCAACTATTTCAATCTATCAAGGCTTAGGACTCACTGAAAAGTTAACTGAAATCTTTCACTCCTTCACTAACCATCACTAATGAAAGGCTAAACATTGTGTACTTCAAATATACAGTTTTTATATTTATTTCACAATGTAGCCACATGCCATTGTCTCTGTTTTTTTGTCTGTGGCTGGTCGGGTGTCCCACTGCTGCTTTGTGTGCCTCACTGTCTGCCTCAAGGGACGTATCCACAACAGTAGCAGATGTGTACAGATCAATGAAAGCTTCTGTAGCTCATCTTTGTGTTTGGAAATGAGAACTTATTAGGTTATCCAAACAGGCCCCTCGCAGAGAAACAACCCCGAACTGTCAACACTGAGTCTGTTTGTTCAAGAATAACATCCATCCTCTTCTACTCAGAAAAAAATGTTAATTACGAATAACCAGTGAGTTTGGGGCTGGCTCCACACATATCCACAGGAACATTCCACCGTAACAGCGAGGAAGGAAAATTAGATGTTTGAACATCCGAAGCCAAACAGAAATGACAGGGACGAGAGAATCCAAAGTATTCAGATAATGTCTGTGGTGCTGAGCTCAAAACATATTGGCAATCTACAGATTTTTTAAAAATTGCATTGATGATATTCAGATAATATTATGACAGTTAACCAGAATTGTGTTAAAATGCACGTGTAAATGTCTCCATTGAGGTTCAAGTATTGCATAGAACATAAATGGACTGTAACCACACAAATGCAGAAATATCAATCAGTTATGCACTTTGAACATTGAAAGTTTTGCAAATCTACAAAAATCAACTGTGGTTATATAAAATGTTCTATGTATCTCCCATATCAAATGGGAACTGCTGCTCTAGTATGTAGCCAAAAAATTATATTGGTCTTTTTTACGGCACCGAAAAACTTGTGTCCTTATTGTGAACGGGCTTACATCTCTTATTTGGCCATCCTTGGGCTTCCTCCTGCTTGTTTACTTAGAAATGTAAAGTATACCATAAAACATATCTATCTCATCATGGAGAATGTTGAAGTATTGGTTTAACTTTCTATTTCCATGAAATTATGCAGGTGACAAGCCACCTCCTGAAGGTTACATAATGTTGCTTTAAGCTGCACTTTGTTGCACCGTACTAGTACAAGTGTAATAACAATAAAGTAGACTCTAATCTTATATTTGCCTTTCCTAGCAGGAGACTTCTTTTTCATTCCAGTATTACACTAACTTGAGTACATGAGTACTTCTTGTACTTCTTGCGTCAAACATCAAATAACTCCCTCATGCCCTGTGATTACGTATTGCCCTGGCCCTTATTACCAGCGTCGTTGCCATAGACATAAACTCATGTGGACATTCCTGTTTGTCCCATGCCCTCCTCATCATGTGGTCTGGCCTTCTGAGGTCCAAACATACAGCTTTTCACAGGACCTGCATATTAATCTCTCCTTCTCTCTGTCTCCTCCAGGTCTACTGCTCCTGTCTGGTATGCAGGCTGTACCCACTGCACTGCGCACACACCGTCGCAGTCCATCCAACGTGATCTACATTAATATCACAAAGGCCAGGAGAGCAAGTGCAAGTCTGTTTACCCATCTGTCCTGTGTGGTTTTCCCATGAACTGCTGCCTGGTTACATGCCTGTGAGAAGAAATGACCAACTGCATTCACTATACAAAGTTTGCCTTGGACACATATGCCACTTTAAAGAGGCTGTACCTGATTTCTTTCTGTGTAGTTGAGCAAAATTTGTTTTATCTCAGTACAAACATATTCTATTGAAACAGATTTTCAGGTAGAGATGAGACCACAATGTGCTGTTTGCATGTAATTTTGAAGCATTTTATCCTTTTGAGAACCAGGAAGCGTGCTTGTTATCATTCTAGTTGTTTTTCGCTTTACCGGGATGGCAAAACTGTGATCTTGCCACTAACAGTTGTGAAACGTGCTTTATAAACTCATTTCTGTGAATAATTAGTATGCTCTGAACGCATAAGATAAGTGAAGAATAACTTTGGACCAGTGCAAACCATTTAAAATAAAGTAGTTCAAGTTTTGAAGACAGTAAAAAACAGGTACAGCACCTTTTATAGTTTGAGATT